>NW_027422248.1:0-221134 GCF_037893015.1 Macrotis lagotis
CTTTCCTTGCCTTGCCGTGTTTTGCCTAGCCTTGCGTTGTCGTGCATTAGCCTTGCCTCGCCTGACCGTGCCTTGCCTTGCGTTACTCTTTCCTTGCCTTGCCGTGCATTGCCTAGCCTTGCGTTGTCGTGCCTTAGCCTTGTTTCCCCTTGCCGTGCCGTTCCTTCCGTTACTCTTGCCTTGCCTTGCGTTACCCTTGCCTTCCTTGCCTTCCGTTACTCTTTGCTTACCTTCCCCGCATTGCCTAGCCTTGCGTTGTCGTGCCTTAGCCTTGCCTTGCCTGACCGTTCCTTGCCTTACGTTACCCTTTCCTTGCCTTGCCGTGCATTGCCTACCTTGCGTTGTCGTGCCTTAGCCTTGCTTCCCCTTGCCGTGCCGTTCCTTCCGTTACTCTTGCCTTGTCTTGCTTTCCCTTGCATTCCTTGCCTTCCGTTACTCTTTCCTTGCCTTGCCGTGCATTGCCTAGCCTTGCGTTGTCGTGCATTAGCCTTGCCTTGCCTGACCGTGCCTTGCCTTGCGTTACCCTTTCCTTGCCTTGCCGTGCATTGCCTAGCTTGCGTTGTCATGCCTTAGCCCTGTTTCCCCTTGTCGTGCCGTTGCTTCCCTTACCCTTAACTTGCCTTGCTTTCCCTTGCCTTCCTTGCCTTCCGTTACTCTTTGCTTACCTTCCGTGCATTGCCTAGCCTTGCGTTGTCGTGCATTAGCGTTGCCTCGCCTGACAGTGCCTTGCCTTGCGTTACCCTTTCCTTGCCTTGCCGTGCATTGCCTAGCCGTGCGTTGTCGTGCATTAGCCTTGCCTTGCCTCACCGTGCCTTGCCTTGCGTTACCCTTTCCTTGCCTTGCCGTGCATTGCCTAGCTTGCGTTGTCGTGCCTTAGCCTTGTTTCCCCTTGCCGTGCCGTGCTTTTTGTTTCACTTGCCTTGCATTGCTTTGCCTTGCCTTCCTTTCCTTCTGTTACTCTTTCCTTGCCTAGCCTTGCACTGCCAAGCCTTGCATCGTCGTGCATTAGCCTTGCCTCGACTGACCGTGCCTTGCCTTGCGTTATCCTTCCCTTGCCTTGCCGTGCATTGCCTAGCTTGCATTGTCGTGCCTTAGCCTTGTTTCCCCTTGCCGTGCCGTGCCGTTTGTTACACTTGCCTTGCCTTGCTTTGCCTTGCATTCCTATCCTTCCGTTACTCTTTCCTTGCCTAGCCGTGCACTGCCTATCCTTGCGTTGTCGTGCATTAGCCTTGCCTCGCCTGATCGTGCCTTGCCTTGCGTTACCCTTTCCTTGCCTTGCCGTGCATTGCCTAGCTTGCGTTGTCGTGCCTTACCCTTGTTTCCCCTTGCCGTGCCGTGCCTTTTGTTTCAGTTGCCTTGCATTGCTTTGCCTTGCCTTCCTTTCCTTCTGTTACACTTTCCTTGCCTAGCCGTGCACTGCCAAGGCTTGCGTTGTCGTGCATTAGCCTTGCCTCGACTGACCGTGCCTTGCCTTGCGTTACCCTTTCCTTGCCTTGCCGTGCATTGCCTAGCTTGCGTTGTCGTGCCTTAGCCTTGTTTCCCCTTGCCGTGCCGTGCCTTTTGTTTCACTTGCCTTGCATTGCTTTGCCTTGCCTTCCTTTCCTTCTGTTACTCTTTCCTTGCCTAGCCTTGCACTGCCAAGCCTTGCGTCGTCGTGCATTAGACTTGCCTCGACTGACCGTGCCTTGCCTTGCGTTACCCATTCCTTGCCTTGCCGTGCTTTGCCTAGCTTGCGTTGTCGTGCCTTAGCCTTGTTTCCCCTTGCCGTGCCGTTCCTTCCCTTACTCTTAACTTGCCTTGCTTTCCCTTGCCTTCCTTGACTTCCGTTACTCTTTGCTTACCTTCCGTGCATTGCCTAGCCTTGCGTTGTCGTTCCTTAGCCTTGCCTCGCTTGACCGTGCCTTGCCTTGCGTTACCCTCTCCTTCCCTCTCCTTGCTTTGCCTAGCCGTGCGTTGTCGTGCATCAGCCTTGCCTTGCCTCACCGTGCATTGCCTTGCGTTACCCTTTCCTTGCCTTGCCGTGCTTTGCCTAGCCTTGCGTTGTCGTGCCTTAGCCTTGTTTCCCCTTGCCGTGCCGTTCCTTCCGTTACTCTTGCCTTGCCTTGCTTTCCCTTGCATTCCTTACATTCCGTTACTCTTTCCTTGCCTTGCCGTGCATTGCCTAGCCTTCCGTTGTCGTGCATTAGCCTTGCATTTCCTGACCGTGCCTTGCCTTGCGTTACCCTTTCCTTGCCTTGCCGTGCATTGCCTAGCTTGCGTTGTCGTGCCTTAGCCTTGTTTCCCCTTGCCGTGCCTTTCCTTCCCTTACCCTTAACTTGCCTTGCTTTCCCTTGCCTTCCTTGCCTTCCGTTACTCTTTGCTTACCTTCCGTGCATTGCCTAGCCTTGCGTTGTCGTGCCTTAGCCTTGCCTCGCCTGACAGAGCCTTGCCTTGCGTTACTCTTTCCTTGCCTGGCCGTGCATTGCCTAGACGTGCGTTCCCGTGCCTTAGCCTTGTTTCCCCTTGCCGTGCCGTTCCTTCCGTTACCCCTGCGTTGCCTTGCTTTCCCTTGCCTTCCTTGCCTTCCGTTACTCTTTGCTTGCCTTCCCCGCATTGCCTAGCCTTGCGTTGTCGTGCCTTAGCCTGGCCTCGCCTGACCGTGAATTCCCTTGCGTTACCCTTTCCTTGCCTTGCCGTGCATTGCCTACCTTGCGTTGTCGTGCCTTACCCTTGTTTCCCCTTGCCGTGCCGTGCCGTTTGTTACACTTGCCTTGCCTTGCTTTGCCTTGCCTTCCTTTCCTTCTGTTACTCTTTCCTTGCCTAGCCGTGCACTGCCTAGCCTTGCGTTGTCGTGCATTAGCCTTGCCTCGACTGACCGTGCCTTGCCTTGCGTTACCATTTCCTTGCCTTGCCGTGCATTGCCTAGCCTTGCGTTGTCGTGCCTTAGCCTTGCTTCCCCTTGCCGTGCCGTTCCTTCCGTTACTCTTGCCTTGCCTTGCTTTCCCTTGCATTCCTTGCCTTCTGTTACTCTTTCCTTGCCTTGCCGTGCATTGCCTAGCCTTGCGTTTTCGTGCCTTAGCCTTGCCTTGCCTCACCGTGCCTTGCCTTACGTTACCCTTTCCTTGCCTTGCCGTGCATTGCCTAGCCTTGCGTTGTCGTGCCTTAGCCTTGCTTCCCCTTGCCGTGCCGTTCCTTCCGTTACTCTTGCCTTGTCTTGCTTTCCCTTGCATTCCTTGCCTTCCGTTACTCTTTCCTTGCCTTGCCGTGCATTGCCTAGCCTTGCGTTGTCGTGCATTAGCCTTGCCTTGCCTGACCGTGCCTTGCCTTGCGTTACCCTTTCCTTGCCTTGCCGTGCATTGCCTAGCTTGCGTTGTCATGCCTTAGCCCTGTTTCCCCTTGTCGTGCCGTTGCTTCCCTTACCCTTAACTTGCCTTGCTTTCCCTTGCCTTCCTTGTCTCCGTTACTATTTGCTTACCTTCCGTGCATTGCCTAGCCTTGCGTTGTCGTGCCTTAGCCTTGCCTCGCCTGACAGAGCCTTGCCTTGCGTTACCCTTTCCTTGCCTTTCCGTGCATTGCCTAGTCGTGCGTTGTTGTGCATTAGCCTTGCCTTGCCTCACCGTGCCTTGCCTTGCGTTACCCTTTCCTTGCCTTGCCGTGCATTGCCTACCTTGCGTTGTCGTGCCTTACCCTTGATTCCCCTTGCCGTGACGTGCCTTTTGTTACACTTGCCTTGCCTTGCTTTGCCTTGCCTTCCTTTCCTTCAGTTACTCTTTCCTTGCCTAGCCGTGCACTGCCTAGCCTTGCGTTGTCGTGCATTAGCCTTGCCTCGAATGACCGTGCCTTGCCTTGCGTTACCCTTTCCTTGCCTTGCCGTGCATTGCCTAGCTTGCGTTGTCGTGCATTAGCCTTGCCTTGCCTGACCGTGCCTTGCCTTGCGTTACCCTTTCCTTGCCTTGCCGTGCTTTGCCTAGCTTGCGTTGTCGTGCCTTAGTCTTGTTTCCCCTTACCGTGCCGTTCCTTCCCTTACTCTTAACTTGCCTTGCTTTCCCTTGCCTTCCTTGCCTTCCGTTACTCTTTGCTTACCTTTCGTGCATTGCCTAGCCTTGCGTTGTCGTGCCTTAGCCTTGCCTCGCTTGACCGTGCCTTGCCTTGCGTTACCCTCTCTTTCCCTTGCCTTGCTTTGCCTAGCCGTGCGTTGTCGTGCATTAGCCTTGCCTTGCCTCACCGTGCCTTGCCTTGCGTTACCCTTTCCTTGCCTTGCCGTACATTGCCTAGCTTGCGTTGTCGTGCCTTAGCCTTGTTTCCCCTTTCCGTGCCGTTCCTTCCCTTACCTTTGCCTTGCCTTGCTTTCCCTTGCATTCCTTGCCTTCCGTTACTCTTTCCTTGCCTTGCCGTGCATTGCCTAGCCTTGCGTTGTCGTGCATTAGCCTTGCCTTGCCTGACCGTGCCTTGCCTTGCGTTACCCTTTCCTTGCTTTGCCCTGCATTGCCTAGCCGTGCGTTGTCGTGCCTTAGCCTTGTTTCACCTTGCCGTAGGCTTGCTTGCGTTGACTTGTTTTGCCTTGCCTTCCTTGCCTTCCGTTACCCTTTCCTTGCCTTGCCGTGTTTTGCCTAGCCTTGCGTTGTCGTGCCTTAGCCTTGCCTCGCCTGACAGAGCCTTGCCTTGCGTTACTCTTTCCTTGCCTGGCCGTGCATTGCCTAGACGTGCGTTGCCGTGCCTTAGCCTTGTTTCCCCTTGCCGTGCCGTTCCTTCCGTTACCCCTGCCTTGCCTTGCGTTCCCTTGCCTTCCTTGCCTTCCGTTACTCTTTGCTTGCCTTCCCCGCATTGCCTAGACTTGCGTTGTCGTGCCTTAGCCTGGCCTCGCCTGACCGTGACTTCCCTTGCGTTACCCTTTCCTTGCCTTGCCGTGCATTGCCTACCTTGCGTTGTCGTGCCTTACCCTTGTTTCCCCTTGCCGTGCCGTGCCTTTTGTTACACTTGCCTTGCCTTGCTTTCCCTTGCCTTCCTTGCCTTCCGTTACTCTTTGCTTACCTTCCGTGCATTGCCTAGCCTTGCGTTGTCGTGCATTAGCGTTGCCTCGCCTGACAGTGCCTTGCCTTGCGTTACCCTTTCCTTGCCTTGCCGTGCATTGCCTAGCCGTGCGTTGTCGTGCATTAGCCTTGCCTTGCCTCACCGTGCCTTGCCTTGCGTTACCCTTTCCTTGCCTTGCCGTGCATTGCCTAGCTTGCGTTGTCGTGCCTTAGCCTTGTTTCCCCTTGCCGTGCCGTGCCTTTTGTTTCACATGCCTTGCATTGCTTTGCCTTGCCTTCCTTTCCTTCTGTTACTCTTTCCTTGCCTAGCCTTGCACTGCCAAGCCTTGCTTCGTCGTGCATTAGCCTTGCCTCGACTGACCGTGCCTTGCCTTGCGTTATCCTTTCCTTGCCTTGCCGTGCATTACCTAGCTTGCGTTGTCGTGCCTTAGCCTTGTTTCCCCTTGCCGTGCCGTGCCGTTTGTTACACTTGCCTTGCCTTGCTTTGCCTTGCATTCCTATCCTTCCGTTACTCTTTCCTTGCCTAGCCGTGCACTGCCTAGCCTTGCGTTGTCGTGCATTAGCCTTGCCTCGCCTGATCGTGCCTTGCCTGGCGTTACTCTTTCCTTGCCTTGCCGTGCATTGCCAGGCTTGCGTTGTCGTGCCTTAGCCTTGTTTCCCCTTGCCGTGCCGTTCCTTCCCTTACCCTTGCCTTGCCTGGCTTTCCCTTGCTTTCCTTGCCTTCCGTTACTCTTTGCTTGCCGTCCGTGCATTGCCTAGCCTTGCGTTGTCGTGCCTTAGCCTTGCTTCCCCTTTCCGTGCCGTTCCTTCTGTTACTCTTGCCTTGCCTTGCTTTCCCTTGCATTCCTTGCCTTCCGTTACTCTTTCCTTGCCTTTCCGTGCATTGCCTAGCCTTGCGTTGTCGAGCATTAGCCTTGCCTTGCCTGACCGTGCCTTGCCTTGCGTTACTCTTTCCGTGCCTTGCCGTGCATTGCCTAGCTTGCGTTGTCATGCCTTAGCCCTGTTTCCCCTTGCCGTGCCGTTCCTTCCGTTACTCTTGCCTTGCCTTGCTTTCCCTTGCATTCCTTGCCTTCTGTTACTCTTTCCTTGCCTTGCCGTGCATTGCCTAGCCTTGCGTTTTCGTGCCTTAGCCTTGCCTTGCCTCACCGTGCCTTGCCTTACGTTACCCTTTCCTTGCCTTGCCGTGCATTGCCTAGCCTTGCGTTGTCGTGCTTTAGCCTTGCTTCCCCTTGCCGTGCCGTTCCTTCCGTTACTCTTGCCTTGTCTTGCTTTCCCTTGCATTCCTTGCCTTCCGTTACTCTTTCCTTGCCTTGCCGTGCATTGCCTAGCCTTGCGTTGTCGTGCATTAGCCTTGCCTTGCCTGACCGTGCCTTGCCTTGCGTTACCCTTTCCTTGCCTTGCCGTGCATTGCCTAGCTTGCGTTGTCATGCCTTAGCCCTGTTTCCCCTTGTCGTGCCGTTGCTTCCCTTACCCTTAACTTGCCTTGCTTTCCCTTGCCTTCCTTGTCTCCGTTACTATTTGCTTACCTTCCGTGCATTGCCTAGCCTTGCGTTGTCGTGCCTTAGCCTTGCCTCGCCTGACAGAGCCTTGCCTTGCGTTACCCTTTCCTTGCCTTTCCGTGCATTGCCTAGTCGTGCGTTGTTGTGCATTAGCCTTGCCTTGCCTCACCGTGCCTTGCCTTGCGTTACCCTTTCCTTGCCTTGCCGTGCATTGCCTACCTTGCGTTGTCGTGCCTTACCCTTGTTTCCCCTTGCCGTGACGTGCCTTTTGTTACACTTGCCTTGCCTTGCTTTGCCTTGCCTTCCTTTCCTTCAGTTACTCTTTCCTTGCCTAGCCGTGCACTGCCTAGCCTTGCGTTGTCGTGCATTAGCCTTGCCTCGAATGACCGTGCCTTGCCTTGCGTTACCCTTTCCTTGCCTTGCCGTGCATTGCCTAGCTTGCGTTGTCGTGCATTAGCCTTGCCTTGCCTGACCGTGCCTTGCCTTGCGTTACCCTTTCCTTGCCTTGCCGTGCTTTGCCTAGCTTGCGTTGTCGTGCCTTAGTCTTGTTTCCCCTTACCGTGCCGTTCCTTCCCTTACTCTTAACTTGCCTTGCTTTCCCTTGCCTTCCTTGCCTTCCGTTACTCTTTGCTTACCTTTCGTGCATTGCCTAGCCTTGCGTTGTCGTGCCTTAGCCTTGCCTCGCTTGACCGTGCCTTGCCTTGCGTTACCCTCTCTTTCCCTTGCCTTGCTTTGCCTAGCCGTGCGTTGTCGTGCATTAGCCTTGCCTTGCCTCACCGTGCCTTGCCTTGCGTTACCCTTTCCTTGCCTTGCCGTGCATTGCCTAGCTTGCGTTGTCGTGCCTTAGCCTTGTTTCCCCTTTCCGTGCCGTTCCTTCCCTTACCTTTGCCTTGCCTTGCTTTCCCTTGCATTCCTTGCCTTCCGTTACTCTTTCCTTGCCTTGCCGTGCATTGCCTAGCCTTGCGTTGTCGTGCATTAGCCTTGCCTTGCCTGACCGTGCCTTGCCTTGCGTTACCCTTTCCTTGCTTTGCCCTGCATTGCCTAGCCGTGCGTTGTCGTGCCTTAGCCTTGTTTCACCTTGCCGTAGGCTTGCTTGCGTTGACTTGTTTTGCCTTGCCTTCCTTGCCTTCCGTTACCCTTTCCTTGCCTTGCCGTGTTTTGCCTAGCCTTGCGTTGTCGTGCCTTAGCCTTGCCTCGCCTGACAGAGCCTTGCCTTGCGTTACTCTTTCCTTGCCTGGCCGTGCATTGCCTAGACGTGCGTTGCCGTGCCTTAGCCTTGTTTCCCCTTGCCGTGCCGTTCCTTCCGTTACCCCTGCCTTGCCTTGCGTTCCCTTGCCTTCCTTGCCTTCCGTTACTCTTTGCTTGCCTTCCCCGCATTGCCTAGCCTTGCGTTGTCGTGCCTTAGCCTGGCCTCGCCTGACCGTGACTTCCCTTGCGTTACCCTTTCCTTGCCTTGCCGTGCATTGCCTACCTTGCGTTGTCGTGCCTTACCCTTGTTTCCCCTTGCCGTGCCGTGCCTTTTGTTACACTTGCCTTGCCTTGCTTTGCCTTGCCTTCCTTTCCTTCTGTTACTCTTTCCTTGCCTAGCCGTGCACTGCCTAGCCTTGCGTTGTCGTGCATTAGCCTTGCCTCGACTGACCGTGCCTTGCCTTGCGTTACCCTTTCCTTGCCTTGCCGTGCATTGCCTAGCTTGCGTTGTCATGCCTTAGCCGTGTTTCCCCTTGCCGTGCCGTTCCTTCCCTTACCCTTAACTTGCCTTGCTTTCCCTTGCCTTCCTTGCCTTCCGTTACTCTTTGCTTACCTTCCGTGCATTGCCTAGCCTTGCGTTGTCGTGCATTAGCGTTGCCTCGCCTGACAGTGCCTTGCCTTGCGTTACCCTTTCCTTGCCTTGCCGTGCATTGCCTAGCCGTGCGTTGTCGTGCATTAGCCTTGCCTTGCCTCACCGTGCCTTGCCTTGCGTTACCCTTTCCTTGCCTTGCCGTGCATTGCCTAGCTTGCGTTGTCGTGCCTTAGCCTTGTTTCCCCTTGCCGTGCCGTGCTTTTTGTTTCACTTGCCTTGCATTGCTTTGCCTTGCCTTCCTTTCCTTCTGTTACTCTTTCCTTGCCTAGCCTTGCACTGCCAAGCCTTGCGTCGTCGTGCATTAGCCTTGCCTCGACTGACCGTGCCTTGCCTTGCGTTATCCTTTCCTTGCCTTGCCGTGCATTGCCTAGCTTGCGTTGTCGTGCCTTAGCCTTGTTTCCCCTTGCCGTGCCGTGCCGTTTGTTACACTTGCCTTGCCTTGCTTTGCCTTGCATTCCTATCCTTCCGTTACTCTTTCCTTGCCTAGCCGTGCACTGCCTATCCTTGCGTTGTCGTGCATTAGCCTTGCCTCGCCTGACCGTGCCTTGCCTTGCGTTACCCTTTCCTTGCCTTGCCGTGCATTGCCTAGCTTGCGTTGTCGTGCCTTACCCTTGTTTCCCCTTGCCGTGCCGTGCCTTTTGTTTCAGTTGCCTTGCATTGCTTTGCCTTGCCTTCCTTTCCTTCTGTTACACTTTCCTTGCCTAGCCGTGCACTGCCAAGGCTTGCGTTGTCGTGCATTAGCCTTGCCTCGACTGACCGTGCCTTGCCTTGCGTTACCCTTTCCTTGCCTTGCCGTGCATTGCCTAGCTTGCGTTGTCGTGCCTTAGCCTTGTTTCCCCTTGCCGTGCCGTGCCTTTTGTTTCACTTGCCTTGCATTGCTTTGCCTTGCCTTCCTTTCCTTCTGTTACTCTTTCCTTGCCTAGCCTTGCACTGCCAAGCCTTGCGTCGTCGTGCATTAGACTTGCCTCGACTGACCGGGCCTTGCCTTGCGTTACCCATTCCTTGCCTTGCCGTGCTTTGCCTAGCTTGCGTTGTCGTGCCTTAGCCTTGTTTCCCCTTGCCGTGCCGTTCCTTCCCTTACTCTTAACTTGCCTTGCTTTCCCTTGCCTTCCTTGCCTTCCGTTACTCTTTGCTTACCTTCCGTGCATTGCCTAGCCTTGCGTTGTCGTTCCTTAGCCTTGCCTCGCTTGACCGTGCCTTGCCTTGCGTTACCCTCTCCTTCCCTCTCCTTGCTTTGCCTAGCCGTGCGTTGTCGTGCATCAGCCTTGCCTTGCCTCACCGTGCATTGCCTTGCGTTACCCTTTCCTTGCCTTGCCGTGCTTTGCCTAGCCTTGCGTTGTCGTGCCTTAGCCTTGTTTCCCCTTGCCGTGCCGTTCCTTCCGTTACTCTTGCCTTGCCTTGCTTTCCCTTGCATTCCTTACATTCCGTTACTCTTTCCTTGCCTTGCCGTGCATTGCCTAGCCTTCCGTTGTCGTGCATTAGCCTTGCATTTCCTGACCGTGCCTTGCCTTGCGTTACCCTTTCCTTGCCTTGCCGTGCATTGCCTAGCATTTCCTGACCGTGCCTTGCCTTGCGTTACCCTTTCCTTGCCTTGCCGTGCATTGCCTAGCTTGCGTTGTCGTGCCTTAGCCTTGTTTCCCCTTGCCGTGCCTTTCCTTCCCTTACCCTTAACTTGCCTTGCTTTCCCTTGCCTTCCTTGCCTTCCGTTACTCTTTGCTTACCTTCCGTGCATTGCCTAGCCTTGCGTTGTCGTGCCTTAGCCTTGCCTCGCCTGACAGAGCCTTGCCTTGCGTTACTCTTTCCTTGCCTGGCCGTGCATTGCCTAGACGTGCGTTCCCGTGCCTTAGCCTTGTTTCCCCTTGCCGTGCCGTTCCTTCCGTTACCCCTGCGTTGCCTTGCTTTCCCTTGCCTTCCTTGCCTTCCGTTACTCTTTGCTTGCCTTCCCCGCATTGCCTAGCCTTGCGTTGTCGTGCCTTAGCCTGGCCTCGCCTGACCGTGAATTCCCTTGCGTTACCCTTTCCTTGCCTTGCCGTGCATTGCCTACCTTGCGTTGTCGTGCCTTACCCTTGTTTCCCCTTGCCGTGCCGTGCCTTTTGTTACACTTGCCTTGCCTTGCTTTGCCTTGCCTTCCTTGCCTTCTGTTACTCTTTCCTTGCCTTGCCGTGCATTGCCTAGCCTTGCGTTTTCGTGCCTTAGCCTTGCCTTGCCTCACCGTGCCTTGCCTTACGTTACCCTTTCCTTGCCTTGCCGTGCATTGCCTAGCCTTGCGTTGTCGTGCCTTAGCCTTGCTTCCCCTTGCCGTGCCGTTCCTTCCGTTACTCTTGCCTTGTCTTGCTTTCCCTTGCATTCCTTGCCTTCCGTTACTCTTTCCTTGCCTTGCCGTGCATTGCCTAGCCTTGCGTTGTCGTGCATTAGCCTTGCCTTGCCTGACCGTGCCTTGCCTTGCGTTACCCTTTCCTTGCCTTGCCGTGCATTGCCTAGCTTGCGTTGTCATGCCTTAGCCCTGTTTCCCCTTGTCGTGCCGTTGCTTCCCTTACCCTTAACTTGCCTTGCTTTCCCTTGCCTTCCTTGTCTCCGTTACTATTTGCTTACCTTCCGTGCATTGCCTAGCCTTGCGTTGTCGTGCCTTAGCCTTGCCTCGCCTGACAGAGCCTTGCCTTGCGTTACCCTTTCCTTGCCTTTCCGTGCATTGCCTAGTCGTGCGTTGTTGTGCATTAGCCTTGCCTTGCCTCACCGTGCCTTGCCTTGCGTTACCCTTTCCTTGCCTTGCCGTGCATTGCCTACCTTGCGTTGTCGTGCCTTACCCTTGTTTCCCCTTGCCGTGACGTGCCTTTTGTTACACTTGCCTTGCCTTGCTTTGCCTTGCCTTCCTTTCCTTCAGTTACTCTTTCCTTGCCTAGCCGTGCACTGCCTAGCCTTGCGTTGTCGTGCATTAGCCTTGCCTCGAATGACCGTGCCTTGCCTTGCGTTACCCTTTCCTTGCCTTGCCGTGCATTGCCTAGCTTGCGTTGTCGTGCATTAGCCTTGCCTTGCCTGACCGTGCCTTGCCTTGCGTTACCCTTTCCTTGCCTTGCCGTGCTTTGCCTAGCTTGCGTTGTCGTGCCTTAGTCTTGTTTCCCCTTACCGTGCCGTTCCTTCCCTTACTCTTAACTTGCCTTGCTTTCCCTTGCCTTCCTTGCCTTCCGTTACTCTTTGCTTACCTTTCGTGCATTGCCTAGCCTTGCGTTGTCGTGCCTTAGCCTTGCCTCGCTTGACCGTGCCTTGCCTTGCGTTACCCTCTCTTTCCCTTGCCTTGCTTTGCCTAGCCGTGCGTTGTCGTGCATTAGCCTTGCCTTGCCTCACCGTGCCTTGCCTTGCGTTACCCTTTCCTTGCCTTGCCGTGCATTGCCTAGCTTGCGTTGTCGTGCCTTAGCCTTGTTTCCCCTTTCCGTGCCGTTCCTTCCCTTACCTTTGCCTTGCCTTGCTTTGCCTTGCCTTCCTTGCCTTCCGTTACTCTTTCCTTCCCTTGCCGTGCATTGCCTAGCCTTGCGTTGTCGTGCATTAGCCTTGCCTTGCCTGCCCGTGCCTTGCCTTGCGTTACCCTTTCCTGGCATTGCCGTGCATTGTCTAGCCGTGCGTTGTCGTGCCTTAGCCTTGTTTCACCTTGCCGTAGGCTTGCTTGCGTTGACTTGTTTTGCCTTGCCTTCCTTGCCTTCCGTTACCCTTTCCTTGCCTTGCCGTGTTTTGCCTAGCCTTGCGTTGTCGTGCCTTAGCCTTGCCTCGCCTGACAGAGCCTTGCCTTGCGTTACTCTTTCCTTGCCTGGCCGTGCATTGCCTAGACGTGCGTTGCCGTGCCTTAGCCTTGTTTCCCCTTGCCGTGCCGTTCCTTCCGTTACCCCTGCCTTGCCTTGCGTTCCCTTGCCTTCCTTGCCTTCCGTTACTCTTTGCTTGCCTTCCCCGCATTGCCTAGACTTGCGTTGTCGTGCCTTAGCCTGGCCTCGCCTGACCGTGACTTCCCTTGCGTTACCCTTTCCTTGCCTTGCCGTGCATTGCCTACCTTGCGTTGTCGTGCCTTACCCTTGTTTCCCCTTGCCGTGCCGTGCCTTTTGTTACACTTGCCTTGCCTTGCTTTGCCTTGCCTTCCTTTCCTTCTGTTACTCTTTCCTTGCCTAGCCGTGCACTGCCTAGCCTTGCGTTGTCGTGCATTATCCTTGCCTCGACTGACCGTGCCTTGCCTTGCGTTACCCTTTCCTTGCCTTGCCGTGCATTGCCTAGCTTGCGTTGTCATGCCTTAGCCCTGTTTCCCCTTGCCGTGCCGTTCCTTCCCTTACCCTTAACTTGCCTTGCTTTCCCTTGCCTTCCTTGCCTTCCGTTACTCTTTGCTTACCTTCCGTGCATTGCCTAGCCTTGCGTTGTCGTGCATTAGCGTTGCCTCGCCTGACAGTGCCTTGCCTTGCGTTACCCTTTCCTTGCCTTGCCGTGCATTGCCTAGCCGTGCGTTGTCGTGCATTAGCCTTGCCTTGCCTCACCGTGCCTTGCCTTGCGTTACCCTTTCCTTGCCTTGCCGTGCATTGCCTAGCTTGCGTTGTCGTGCCTTAGCCTTGTTTCCCCTTGCCGTGCCGTGCTTTTTGTTTCACTTGCCTTGTATTGCTTTGCCTTGCCTTCCTTTCCTTCTGTTACTCTTTCCTTGCCTAGCCTTGCACTGCCAAGCCTTGCTTCGTCGTGCATTAGCCTTGCCTCGACTGACCGTGCCTTGCCTTGCGTTATCCTTTCCTTGCCTTGCCGTGCATTGCCTAGCTTGCGTTGTCGTGCCTTAGCCTTGTTTCCCCTTGCCGTGCCGTGCCGTTTGTTACACTTGCCTTGCCTTGCTTTGCCTTGCATTACTATCATTCCGTTACTCTTTCCTTGCCTAGCCGTGCACTGCCTATCCTTGCGTTGTCGTGCATTAGCCTTGCCTCGCCTGATCGTGCCTTGCCTTGCGTTACCCTTTCCTTGCCTTGCCGTGCATTGCCTAGCTTGCGTTGTCGTGCCTTAGCCTTGTTTCCCCTTGCCGTGCCGTGCCTTTTGTTACACTTGCCTTGCCTTGCTTTGCCTTGCCTTCCTATCCTTCCGTTACTCTTTCCTTGCCTAGCCGTGCACTGCCTAGCCTTGCGTTGTCGTGCATTAGCCTTGCCTCGCCTGATCGTGCCTTGCCTGGCGTTACTCTTTCCTTGCCTTGCCGTGCATTGCCAGGCTTGCGTTGTCGTGCCTTAGCCTTGTTTCCCCTTGCCGTGCCGTTCCTTCCCTTACCCTTGCCTTGCCTGGCTTTCCCTTGCTTTCCTTGCCTTCCGTTACTCTTTGCTTGCCGTCCGTGCATTGCCTAGCCTTGCGTTGTCGTGCCTTAGCCTTGCTTCCCCTTTCCGTGCCGTTCCTTCTGTTACTCTTGCCTTGCCTTGCTTTCCCTTACATTCCTTGCCTTCCGTTACTCTTTCCTTGCCTTTCCGTGCATTGCCTAGCCTTGCGTTGTCGAGCATTAGCCTTGCCTTGCCTGACCGTGCCTTGCCTTGCGTTACTCTTTCCGTGCCTTGCCGTGCATTGCCTAGCTTGCGTTGTCATGCCTTAGCCCTGTTTCCCCTTGCCGTGCCGTTCCTTCCGTTACTCTTGCCTTGCCTTGCTTTCCCTTGCATTCCTTGCCTTCTGTTACTCTTTCCTTGCCTTGCCGTGCATTGCCTAGCCTTGCGTTTTCGTGCCTTAGCCTTGCCTTGCCTCACCGTGCCTTGCCTTACGTTACCCTTTCCTTGCCTTGCCGTGCATTGCCTAGCCTTGCGTTGTCGTGCCTTAGCCTTGCTTCCCCTTGCCGTGCCGTTCCTTCCGTTACTCTTGCCTTACCTTGCTTTCCCTTGCATTCCTTACATTCCGTTACTCTTTCCTTGCCTTGCCGTGCATTGCCTAGCCTTCCGTTGTCGTGCATTAGCCTTGCATTTCCTGACCGTGCCTTGCCTTGCGTTACCCTTTCCTTGCCTTGCCGTGCATTGCCTAGCTTGCGTTGTCGTGCCTTAGCCTTGTTTCCCCTTGCCGTGCCTTTCCTTCCCTTACCCTTAACTTGCCTTGCTTTCCCTTGCCTTCCTTGCCTTCCGTTACTCTTTGCTTACCTTCCGTGCATTGCCTAGCCTTGCGTTGTCGTGCCTTGGCCTTGCCTCGCCTGACAGAGCCTTGCCTTGCGTTACTCTTTCCTTGCCTGGCCGTGCATTGCCTAGACGTGCGTTCCCGTGCCTTAGCCTTGTTTCCCCTTGCCGTGCCGTTCCTTCCGTTACCCCTGCGTTGCCTTGCTTTCCCTTGCCTTCCTTGCCTTCCGTTACTCTTTGCTTGCCTTCCCCGCATTGCCTAGCCTTGCGTTGTCGTGCCTTAGCCTGGCCTCGCCTGACCGTGACTTCCCTTGCGTTACCCTTTCCTTGCCTTGCCGTGCATTGCCTACCTTGCGTTGTCGTGCCTTACCCTTGTTTCCCCTTGCCGTGCCGTGCCTTTTGTTACACTTGCCTTGCCTTGCTTTGCCTTGCCTTCCTTTCCTTCTGTTACTCTTTCCTTGCCTAGCCGTGCACTGCCTAGCCTTGCGTTGTCGTGCATTAGCCTTGCCTCGACTGACCGTGCCTTGCCTTGCGTTACCATTTCCTTGCCTTGCCGTGCATTGCCTAGCCTTGCGTTGTCGTGCCTTAGCCTTGCTTCCCCTTGCCGTGCCGTTCCTTCCGTTACTCTTGCCTTGCCTTGCTTTCCCTTGCATTCCTTGCCTTCTGTTACTCTTTCCTTGCCTTGCCGTGCATTGCCTAGCCTTGCGTTTTCGTGCCTTAGCCTTGCCTTGCCTCACCGTGCCTTGCCTTACGTTACCCTTTCCTTGCCTTGCCGTGCATTGCCTAGCCTTGCGTTGTCGTGCCTTAGCCTTGCTTCCCCTTGCCGTGCCGTTCCTTCCGTTACTCTTGCCTTGTCTTGCTTTCCCTTGCATTCCTTGCCTTCCGTTACTCTTTCCTTGCCTTGCCGTGCATTGCCTAGCCTTGCGTTGTCGTGCATTAGCCTTGCCTTGCCTGACCGTGCCTTGCCTTGCGTTACCCTTTCCTTGCCTTGCCGTGCATTGCCTAGCTTGCGTTGTCATGCCTTAGCCCTGTTTCCCCTTGTCGTGCCGTTGCTTCCCTTACCCTTAACTTGCCTTGCTTTCCCTTGCCTTCCTTGTCTCCGTTACTATTTGCTTACCTTCCGTGCATTGCCTAGCCTTGCGTTGTCGTGCCTTAGCCTTGCCTCGCCTGACAGAGCCTTGCCTTGCGTTACCCTTTCCTTGCCTTTCCGTGCATTGCCTAGTCGTGCGTTGTTGTGCATTAGCCTTGCCTTGCCTCACCGTGCCTTGCCTTGCGTTACCCTTTCCTTGCCTTGCCGTGCATTGCCTACCTTGCGTTGTCGTGCCTTACCCTTGATTCCCCTTGCCGTGACGTGCCTTTTGTTACACTTGCCTTGCCTTGCTTTGCCTTGCCTTCCTTTCCTTCAGTTACTCTTTCCTTGCCTAGCCGTGCACTGCCTAGCCTTGCGTTGTCGTGCATTAGCCTTGCCTCGAATGACCGTGCCTTGCCTTGCGTTACCCTTTCCTTGCCTTGCCGTGCATTGCCTAGCTTGCGTTGTCGTGCATTAGCCTTGCCTTGCCTGACCGTGCCTTGCCTTGCGTTACCCTTTCCTTGCCTTGCCGTGCTTTGCCTAGCTTGCGTTGTCGTGCCTTAGTCTTGTTTCCCCTTACCGTGCCGTTCCTTCCCTTACTCTTAACTTGCCTTGCTTTCCCTTGCCTTCCTTGCCTTCCGTTACTCTTTGCTTACCTTTCGTGCATTGCCTAGCCTTGCGTTGTCGTGCCTTAGCCTTGCCTCGCTTGACCGTGCCTTGCCTTGCGTTACCCTCTCTTTCCCTTGCCTTGCTTTGCCTAGCCGTGCGTTGTCGTGCATTAGCCTTGCCTTGCCTCACCGTGCCTTGCCTTGCGTTACCCTTTCCTTGCCTTGCCGTGCATTGCCTAGCTTGCGTTGTCGTGCCTTAGCCTTGTTTCCCCTTGCCGTGCCGTTCCTTCCCTTACCCTTGCCTTGCCTTGCTTTCCCTTGCATTCCTTGCCTTCCGTTACTCTTTCCTTGCCTTGCCGTGCATTGCCTAGCCTTGCGTTGTCGTGCATTAGCCTTGCCTTGCCTGACCGTGCCTTGCCTTGCGTTACCCTTTCCTTGCTTTGCCCTGCATTGCCTAGCCGTGCGTTGTCGTGCCTTAGCCTTGTTTCACCTTGCCGTAGGCTTGCTTGCGTTGACTTGTTTTGCCTTGCCTTCCTTGCCTTCCGTTACCCTTTCCTTGCCTTGCCGTGTTTTGCCTAGCCTTGCGTTGTCGTGCCTTAGCCTTGCCTCGCCTGACAGAGCCTTGCCTTGCGTTACTCTTTCCTTGCCTGGCCGTGCATTGCCTAGACGTGCGTTGCCGTGCCTTAGCCTTGTTTCCCCTTGCCGTGCCGTTCCTTCCGTTACCCCTGCCTTGCCTTGCGTTCCCTTGCCTTCCTTGCCTTCCGTTACTCTTTGCTTGCCTTCCCCGCATTGCCTAGACTTGCGTTGTCGTGCCTTAGCCTGGCCTCGCCTGACCGTGACTTCCCTTGCGTTACCCTTTCCTTGCCTTGCCGTGCATTGCCTACCTTGCGTTGTCGTGCCTTACCCTTGTTTCCCCTTGCCGTGCCGTGCCTTTTGTTACACTTGCCTTGCCTTGCTTTGCCTTGCCTTCCTTTCCTTCTGTTACTCTTTCCTTGCCTAGCCGTGCACTGCCTAGCCTTGCGTTGTCGTGCATTATCCTTGCCTCGACTGACCGTGCCTTGCCTTGCGTTACCCTTTCCTTGCCTTGCCGTGCATTGCCTAGCTTGCGTTGTCATGCCTTAGCCCTGTTTCTCCTTGCCGTGCCGTTCCTTCCCTTACCCTTAACTTGCCTTGCTTTCCCTTGCCTTCCTTGCCTTCCGTTACTCTTTGCTTACCTTCCGTGCATTGCCTAGCCTTGCGTTGTCGTGCATTAGCGTTGCCTCGCCTGACAGTGCCTTGCCTTGCGTTACCCTTTCCTTGCCTTGCCGTGCATTGCCTAGCCGTGCGTTGTCGTGCATTAGCCTTGCCTTGCCTCACCGTGCCTTGCCTTGCGTTACCCTTTCCTTGCCTTGCCGTGCATTGCCTAGCTTGCGTTGTCGTGCCTTAGCCTTGTTTCCCCTTGCCGTGCCGTGCCTTTTGTTTCACATGCCTTGCATTGCTTTGCCTTGCCTTCCTTTCCTTCTGTTACTCTTTCCTTGCCTAGCCTTGCACTGCCAAGCCTTGCTTCGTCGTGCATTAGCCTTGCCTCGACTGACCGTGCCTTGCCTTGCGTTATCCTTTCCTTGCCTTGCCGTGCATTACCTAGCTTGCGTTGTCGTGCCTTAGCCTTGTTTCCCCTTGCCGTGCCGTGCCGTTTGTTACACTTGCCTTGCCTTGCTTTGCCTTGCATTCCTATCCTTCCGTTACTCTTTCCTTGCCTAGCCGTGCACTGCCTATCCTTGCGTTGTCGTGCATTAGCCTTGCCTCGCCTGATCGTGCCTTGCCTTGCGTTACCCTTTCCTTGCCTTGCCGTGCATTGCCTAGCTTGCGTTGTCGTGCCTTAGCCTTGTTTCCCCTTGCCGTGCCGTGCCTTTTGTTACACTTGCCTTGCCTTGCTTTGCCTTGCCTTCCTATCCTTCCGTTACTCTTTCCTTGCCTAGCCGTGCACTGCCTAGCCTTGCGTTGTCGTGCATTAGCCTTGCCTCGCCTGATCGTGCCTTGCCTGGCGTTACTCTTTCCTTGCCTTGCCGTGCATTGCCAGGCTTGCGTTGTCGTGCCTTAGCCTTGTTTCCCCTTGCCGTGCCGTTCCTTCCCTTACCCTTGCCTTGCCTGGCTTTCCCTTGCTTTCCTTGCCTTCCGTTACTCTTTGCTTGCCGTCCGTGCATTGCCTAGCCTTGCGTTGTCGTGCCTTAGCCTTGCTTCCCCTTTCCGTGCCGTTCCTTCTGTTACTCTTGCCTTGCCTTGCTTTCCCTTGCATTCCTTGCCTTCCGTTACTCTTTCCTTGCCTTTCCGTGCATTGCCTAGCCTTGCGTTGTCGAGCATTAGCCTTGCCTTGCCTGACCGTGCCTTGCCTTGCGTTACTCTTTCCGTGCCTTGCCGTGCATTGCCTAGCTTGCGTTGTCATGCCTTAGCCCTGTTTCCCCTTGCCGTGCCGTTCCTTCCGTTACTCTTGCCTTGCCTTGCTTTCCCTTGCATTCCTTGCCTTCTGTTACTCTTTCCTTGCCTTGCCGTGCATTGCCTAGCCTTGCGTTTTCGTGCCTTAGCCTTGCCTTGCCTCACCGTGCCTTGCCTTACGTTACCCTTTCCTTGCCTTGCCGTGCATTGCCTAGCCTTGCGTTGTCGTGCTTTAGCCTTGCTTCCCCTTGCCGTGCCGTTCCTTCCGTTACTCTTGCCTTGTCTTGCTTTCCCTTGCATTCCTTGCCTTCCGTTACTCTTTCCTTGCCTTGCCGTGCATTGCCTAGCCTTGCGTTGTCGTGCATTAGCCTTGCCTTGCCTGACCGTGCCTTGCCTTGCGTTACCCTTTCCTTGCCTTGCCGTGCATTGCCTAGCTTGCGTTGTCATGCCTTAGCCCTGTTTCCCCTTGTCGTGCCGTTGCTTCCCTTACCCTTAACTTGCCTTGCTTTCCCTTGCCTTCCTTGTCTCCGTTACTATTTGCTTACCTTCCGTGCATTGCCTAGCCTTGCGTTGTCGTGCCTTAGCCTTGCCTCGCCTGACAGAGCCTTGCCTTGCGTTACCCTTTCCTTGCCTTTCCGTGCATTGCCTAGTCGTGCGTTGTTGTGCATTAGCCTTGCCTTGCCTCACCGTGCCTTGCCTTGCGTTACCCTTTCCTTGCCTTGCCGTGCATTGCCTACCTTGCGTTGTCGTGCCTTACCCTTGTTTCCCCTTGCCGTGACGTGCCTTTTGTTACACTTGCCTTGCCTTGCTTTGCCTTGCCTTCCTTTCCTTCAGTTACTCTTTCCTTGCCTAGCCGTGCACTGCCTAGCCTTGCGTTGTCGTGCATTAGCCTTGCCTCGAATGACCGTGCCTTGCCTTGCGTTACCCTTTCCTTGCCTTGCCGTGCATTGCCTAGCTTGCGTTGTCGTGCATTAGCCTTGCCTTGCCTGACCGTGCCTTGCCTTGCGTTACCCTTTCCTTGCCTTGCCGTGCTTTGCCTAGCTTGCGTTGTCGTGCCTTAGTCTTGTTTCCCCTTACCGTGCCGTTCCTTCCCTTACTCTTAACTTGCCTTGCTTTCCCTTGCCTTCCTTGCCTTCCGTTACTCTTTGCTTACCTTTCGTGCATTGCCTAGCCTTGCGTTGTCGTGCCTTAGCCTTGCCTCGCTTGACCGTGCCTTGCCTTGCGTTACCCTCTCTTTCCCTTGCCTTGCTTTGCCTAGCCGTGCGTTGTCGTGCATTAGCCTTGCCTTGCGTCACCGTGCCTTGCCTTGCGTTACCCTTTCCTTGCCTTGCCGTGCATTGCCTAGCTTGCGTTGTCGTGCCTTAGCCTTGTTTCCCCTTTCCGTGCCGTTCCTTCCCTTACCTTTGCCTTGCCTTGCTTTCCCTTGCATTCCTTGCCTTCCGTTACTCTTTCCTTGCCTTGCCGTGCATTGCCTAGCCTTGCGTTGTCGTGCATTAGCCTTGCCTTGCCTGACCGTGCCTTGCCTTGCGTTACCCTTTCCTTGCTTTGCCCTGCATTGCCTAGCCGTGCGTTGTCGTGCCTTAGCCTTGTTTCACCTTGCCGTAGGCTTGCTTGCGTTGACTTGTTTTGCCTTGCCTTCCTTGCCTTCCGTTACCCTTTCCTTGCCTTGCCGTGTTTTGCCTAGCCTTGCGTTGTCGTGCCTTAGCCTTGCCTCGCCTGACAGAGCCTTGCCTTGCGTTACTCTTTCCTTGCCTGGCCGTGCATTGCCTAGACGTGCGTTGCCGTGCCTTAGCCTTGTTTCCCCTTGCCGTGCCGTTCCTTCCGTTACCCCTGCCTTGCCTTGCGTTCCCTTGCCTTCCTTGCCTTCCGTTACTCTTTGCTTGCCTTCCCCGCATTGCCTAGCCTTGCGTTGTCGTGCCTTAGCCTGGCCTCGCCTGACCGTGACTTCCCTTGCGTTACCCTTTCCTTGCCTTGCCGTGCATTGCCTACCTTGCGTTGTCGTGCCTTACCCTTGTTTCCCCTTGCCGTGCCGTGCCTTTTGTTACACTTGCCTTGCCTTGCTTTGCCTTGCCTTCCTTTCCTTCTGTTACTCTTTCCTTGCCTAGCCGTGCACTGCCTAGCCTTGCGTTGTCGTGCATTAGCCTTGCCTCGACTGACCGTGCCTTGCCTTGCGTTACCCTTTCCTTGCCTTGCCGTGCATTGCCTAGCTTGCGTTGTCATGCCTTAGCCCTGTTTCCCCTTGCCGTGCCGTTCCTTCCCTTACCCTTAACTTGCCTTGCTTTCCCTTGCCTTCCTTGCCTTCCGTTACTCTTTGCTTACCTTCCGTGCATTGCCTAGCCTTGCGTTGTCGTGCATTAGCGTTGCCTCGCCTGACAGTGCCTTGCCTTGCGTTACCCTTTCCTTGCCTTGCCGTGCATTGCCTAGCCGTGCGTTGTCGTGCATTAGCCTTGCCTTGCCTCACCGTGCCTTGCCTTGCGTTACCCTTTCCTTGCCTTGCCGTGCATTGCCTAGCTTGCGTTGTCGTGCCTTAGCCTTGTTTCCCCTTGCCGTGCCGTGCTTTTTGTTTCACTTGCCTTGCATTGCTTTGCCTTGCCTTCCTTTCCTTCTGTTACTCTTTCCTTGCCTAGCCTTGCACTGCCAAGCCTTGCATCGTCGTGCATTAGCCTTGCCTCGACTGACCGTGCCTTGCCTTGCGTTATCCTTTCCTTGCCTTGCCGTGCATTGCCTAGCTTGCGTTGTCGTGCCTTAGCCTTGTTTCCCCTTGCCGTGCCGTGCCGTTTGTTACACTTGCCTTGCCTTGCTTTGCCTTGCATTCCTATCCTTCCGTTACTCTTTCCTTGCCTAGCCGTGCACTGCCTATCCTTGCGTTGTCGTGCATTAGCCTTGCCTCGCCTGATCGTGCCTTGCCTTGCGTTACCCTTTCCTTGCCTTGCCGTGCATTGCCTAGCTTGCGTTGTCGTGCCTTACCCTTGTTTCCCCTTGCCGTGCCGTGCCTTTTGTTTCAGTTGCCTTGCATTGCTTTGCCTTGCCTTCCTTTCCTTCTGTTACACTTTCCTTGCCTAGCCGTGCACTGCCAAGGCTTGCGTTGTCGTGCATTAGCCTTGCCTCGACTGACCGTGCCTTGCCTTGCGTTACCCTTTCCTTGCCTTGCCGTGCATTGCCTAGCTTGCGTTGTCGTGCCTTAGCCTTGTTTCCCCTTGCCGTGCCGTGCCTTTTGTTTCACTTGCCTTGCATTGCTTTGCCTTGCCTTCCTTTCCTTCTGTTACTCTTTCCTTGCCTAGCCTTGCACTGCCAAGCCTTGCGTCGTCGTGCATTAGACTTGCCTCGACTGACCGTGCCTTGCCTTGCGTTACCCATTCCTTGACTTGCCGTGCTTTGCCTAGCTTGCGTTGTCGTGCCTTAGCCTTGTTTCCCCTTGCCGTGCCGTTCCTTCCCTTACTCTTAACTTGCCTTGCTTTCCCTTGCCTTCCTTGCCTTCCGTTACTCTTTGCTTACCTTCCGTGCATTGCCTAGCCTTGCGTTGTCGTTCCTTAGCCTTGCCTCGCTTGACCGTGCCTTGCCTTGCGTTACCCTCTCCTTCCCTCTCCTTGCTTTGCCTAGCCGTGCGTTGTCGTGCATCAGCCTTGCCTTGCCTCACCGTGCATTGCCTTGCGTTACCCTTTCCTTGCCTTGCCGTGCTTTGCCTAGCCTTGCGTTGTCGTGCCTTAGCCTTGTTTCCCCTTGCCGTGCCGTTCCTTCCGTTACTCTTGCCTTGCCTTGCTTTCCCTTGCATTCCTTACATTCCGTTACTCTTTCCTTGCATTGCCGTGCATTGCCTAGCCTTCCGTTGTCGTGCATTAGCCTTGCATTTCCTGACCGTGCCTTGCCTTGCGTTACCCTTTCCTTGCCTTGCCGTGCATTGCCTAGCTTGCGTTGTCGTGCCTTAGCCTTGTTTCCCCTTGCCGTGCCTTTCCTTCCCTTACCCTTAACTTGCCTTGCTTTCCCTTGCCTTCCTTGCCTTCCGTTACTCTTTGCTTACCTTCCGTGCATTGCCTAGCCTTGCGTTGTCGTGCCTTAGCCTTGCCTCGCCTGACAGAGCCTTGCCTTGCGTTACTCTTTCCTTGCCTGGCCGTGCATTGCCTAGACGTGCGTTCCCGTGCCTTAGCCTTGTTTCCCCTTGCCGTGCCGTTCCTTCCGTTACCCCTGCGTTGCCTTGCTTTCCCTTGCCTTCCTTGCCTTCCGTTACTCTTTGCTTGCCTTCCCCGCATTGCCTAGCCTTGCGTTGTCGTGCCTTAGCCTGGCCTCGCCTGACCGTGAATTCCCTTGCGTTACCCTTTCCTTGCCTTGCCGTGCATTGCCTACCTTGCGTTGTCGTGCCTTACCCTTGTTTCCCCTTGCCGTGCCGTGCCTTTTGTTACACTTGCCTTGCCTTGCTTTGCCTTGCCTTCCTTTCCTTCTGTTACTCTTTCCTTGCCTAGCCGTGCACTGCCTAGCCTTGCGTTGTCGTGCATTAGCCTTGCCTCGACTGACCGTGCCTTGCCTTGCGTTACCATTTCCTTGCCTTGCCGTGCATTGCCTAGCCTTGCGTTGTCGTGCCTTAGCCTTGCTTCCCCTTGCCGTGCCGTTCCTTCCGTTACTCTTGCCTTGCCTTGCTTTCCCTTGCATTCCTTGCCTTCTGTTACTCTTTCCTTGCCTTGCCGTGCATTGCCTAGCCTTGCGTTTTCGTGCCTTAGCCTTGCCTTGCCTCACCGTGCCTTGCCTTACGTTACCCTTTCCTTGCCTTGCCGTGCATTGCCTAGCCTTGCGTTGTCGTGCCTTAGCCTTGCTTCCCCTTGCCGTGCCGTTCCTTCCGTTACTCTTGCCTTGTCTTGCTTTCCCTTGCATTCCTTGCCTTCCGTTACTCTTTCCTTGCCTTGCCGTGCATTGCCTAGCCTTGCGTTGTCGTGCATTAGCCTTGCCTTGCCTGACCGTGCCTTGCCTTGCGTTACCCTTTCCTTGCCTTGCCGTGCATTGCCTAGCTTGCGTTGTCATGCCTTAGCCCTGTTTCCCCTTGTCGTGCCGTTGCTTCCCTTACCCTTAACTTGCCTTGCTTTCCCTTGCCTTCCTTGTCTCCGTTACTATTTGCTTACCTTCCGTGCATTGCCTAGCCTTGCGTTGTCGTGCCTTAGCCTTGCCTCGCCTGACAGAGCCTTGCCTTGCGTTACCCTTTCCTTGCCTTTCCGTGCATTGCCTAGTCGTGCGTTGTTGTGCATTAGCCTTGCCTTGCCTCACCGTGCCTTGCCTTGCGTTACCCTTTCCTTGCCTTGCCGTGCATTGCCTACCTTGCGTTGTCGTGCCTTACCCTTGATTCCCCTTGCCGTGACGTGCCTTTTGTTACACTTGCCTTGCCTTGCTTTGCCTTGCCTTCCTTTCCTTCAGTTACTCTTTCCTTGCCTAGCCGTGCACTGCCTAGCCTTGCGTTGTCGTGCATTAGCCTTGCCTCGAATGACCGTGCCTTGCCTTGCGTTACCCTTTCCTTGCCTTGCCGTGCATTGCCTAGCTTGCGTTGTCGTGCATTAGCCTTGCCTTGCCTGACCGTGCCTTGCCTTGCGTTACCCTTTCCTTGCCTTGCCGTGCTTTGCCTAGCTTGCGTTGTCGTGCCTTAGTCTTGTTTCCCCTTACCGTGCCGTTCCTTCCCTTACTCTTAACTTGCCTTGCTTTCCCTTGCCTTCCTTGCCTTCCGTTACTCTTTGCTTACCTTTCGTGCATTGCCTAGCCTTGCGTTGTCGTGCCTTAGCCTTGCCTCGCTTGACCGTGCCTTGCCTTGCGTTACCCTCTCTTTCCCTTGCCTTGCTTTGCCTAGCCGTGCGTTGTCGTGCATTAGCCTTGCCTTGCCTCACCGTGCCTTGCCTTGCGTTACCCTTTCCTTGCCTTGCCGTGCATTGCCTAGCTTGCGTTGTCGTGCCTTAGCCTTGTTTCCCCTTTCCGTGCCGTTCCTTCCCTTACCTTTGCCTTGCCTTGCTTTCCCTTGCATTCCTTGCCTTCCGTTACTCTTTCCTTACCTTGCCGTGCATTGCCTAGCCTTGCGTTGTCGTGCATTAGCCTTGCCTTGCCTGACCGTGCCTTGCCTTGCGTTACCCTTTCCTTGCTTTGCCCTGCATTGCCTAGCCGTGCGTTGTCGTGCCTTAGCCTTGTTTCACCTTGCCGTAGGCTTGCTTGCGTTGACTTGTTTTGCCTTGCCTTCCTTGCCTTCCGTTACCCTTTCCTTGCCTTGCCGTGTTTTGCCTAGCCTTGCGTTGTCGTGCCTTAGCCTTGCCTCGCCTGACAGAGCCTTGCCTTGCGTTACTCTTTCCTTGCCTGGCCGTGCATTGCCTAGACGTGCGTTGCCGTGCCTTAGCCTTGTTTCCCCTTGCCGTGCCGTTCCTTCCGTTACCCCTGCCTTGCCTTGCGTTCCCTTGCCTTCCTTGCCTTCCGTTACTCTTTGCTTGCCTTCCCCGCATTGCCTAGCCTTGCGTTGTCGTGCCTTAGCCTGGCCTCGCCTGACCGTGACTTCCCTTGCGTTACCCTTTCCTTGCCTTGCCGTGCATTGCCTACCTTGCGTTGTCGTGCCTTACCCTAGTTTCCCCTTGCCGTGCCGTGCCTTTTGTTACACTTGCCTTGCCTTGCTTTGCCTTGCCTTCCTTTCCTTCTGTTACTCTTTCCTTGCCTAGCCGTGCACTGCCTAGCCTTGCGTTGTCGTGCATTAGCCTTGCCTCGACTGACCGTGCCTTGCCTTGCGTTACCCTTTCCTTGCCTTGCCGTGCATTGCCTAGCTTGCGTTGTCATGCCTTAGCCCTGTTTCCCCTTGCCGTGCCGTTCCTTCCCTTACCCTTAACTTGCCTTGCTTTCCCTTGCCTTCCTTGCCTTCCGTTACTCTTTGCTTACCTTCCGTGCATTGCCTAGCCTTGCGTTGTCGTGCATTAGCGTTGCCTCGCCTGACAGTGCCTTGCCTTGCGTTACCCTTTCCTTGCCTTGCCGTGCATTGCCTAGCCGTGCGTTGTCGTGCATTAGCCTTGCCTTGCCTCACCGTGCCTTGCCTTGCGTTACCCTTTCCTTGCCTTGCCGTGCATTGCCTAGCTTGCGTTGTCGTGCCTTAGCCTTGTTTCCCCTTGCCGTGCCGTGCTTTTTGTTTCACTTGCCTTGCATTGCTTTGCCTTGCCTTCCTTTCCTTCTGTTACTCTTTCCTTGCCTAGCCTTGCACTGCCAAGCCTTGCATCGTCGTGCATTAGCCTTGCCTCGACTGACCGTGCCTTGCCTTGCGTTATCCTTTCCTTGCCTTGCCGTGCATTACCTAGCTTGCGTTGTCGTGCCTTAGCCTTGTTTCCCCTTGCCGTGCCGTGCCGTTTGTTACACTTGCCTTGCCTTGCTTTGCCTTGCATTCCTATCCTTCCGTTACTCTTTCCTTGCCTAGCCGTGCACTGCCTATCCTTGCGTTGTCGTGCATTAGCCTTGCCTCGCCTGATCGTGCCTTGCCTTGCGTTACCCTTTCCTTGCCTTGCCGTGCATTGCCTAGCTTGCGTTGTCGTGCCTTACCCTTGTTTCCCCTTGCCGTGCCGTGCCTTTTGTTTCAGTTGCCTTGCATTGCTTTGCCTTGCCTTCCTTTCCTTCTGTTACACTTTCCTTGCCTAGCCGTGCACTGCCAAGGCTTGCGTTGTCGTGCATTAGCCTTGCCTCGACTGACCGTGCCTTGCCTTGCGTTACCCTTTCCTTGCCTTGCCGTGCATTGCCTAGCTTGCGTTGTCGTGCCTTAGCCTTGTTTCCCCTTGCCGTGCCGTGCCTTTTGTTTCACTTGCCTTGCATTGCTTTGCCTTGCCTTCCTTTCCTTCTGTTACTCTTTCCTTGCCTAGCCTTGCACTGCCAAGCCTTGCGTCGTCGTGCATTAGACTTGCCTCGACTGACCGTGCCTTGCCTTGCGTTACCCATTCCTTGCCTTGCCGTGCTTTGCCTAGCTTGCGTTGTCGTGCCTTAGCCTTGTTTCCCCTTGTCGTGCCGTTGCTTCCCTTACCCTTAACTTGCCTTGCTTTCCCTTGCCTTCCTTGTCTCCGTTACTATTTGCTTACCTTCCGTGCATTGCCTAGCCTTGCGTTGTCGTGCCTTAGCCTTGCCTCGCCTGACAGAGCCTTGCCTTGCGTTACCCTTTCCTTGCCTTTCCGTGCATTGCCTAGTCGTGCGTTGTTGTGCATTAGCCTTGCCTTGCCTCACCGTGCCTTGCCTTGCGTTACCCTTTCCTTGCCTTGCCGTGCATTGCCTACCTTGCGTTGTCGTGCCTTACCCTTGTTTCCCCTTGCCGTGACGTGCCTTTTGTTACACTTGCCTTGCCTTGCTTTGCCTTGCCTTCCTTTCCTTCAGTTACTCTTTCCTTGCCTAGCCGTGCACTGCCTAGCCTTGCGTTGTCGTGCATTAGCCTTGCCTCGAATGACCGTGCCTTGCCTTGCGTTACCCTTTCCTTGCCTTGCCGTGCTTTGCCTAGCCTTGCGTTGTCGTGCCTTAGCCTTGTTTCCCCTTGCCGTGCCGTTCCTTCCGTTACTCTTGCCTTGCCTTGCTTTCCCTTGCATTCCTTACATTCCGTTACTCTTTCCTTGCCTTGCCGTGCATTGCCTAGCCTTCCGTTGTCGTGCATTAGCCTTGCATTTCCTGACCGTGCCTTGCCTTGCGTTACCCTGCCTTCCTTGCCCTTGCCTTGCATTGCCTAGCTTGCGTTGTCGTGCCTTAGCCTTGTTTCCCCTTGCCGTGCCTTTCCTTCCCTTACCCTTAACTTGCCTTGCTTTCCCTTGCCTTCCTTGCCTTCCGTTACTCTTTGCTTACCTTCCGTGCATTGCCTAGCCTTGCGTTGTCGTGCCTTAGCCTTGCCTCGCCTGACAGAGCCTTGCCTTGCGTTACTCTTTCCTTGCCTGGCCGTGCATTGCCTAGACGTGCGTTCCCGTGCCTTAGCCTTGTTTCCCCTTGCCGTGCCGTTCCTTCCGTTACCCCTGCGTTGCCTTGCTTTCCCTTGCCTTCCTTGCCTTCCGTTACTCTTTGCTTGCCTTCCCCGCATTGCCTAGCCTTGCGTTGTCGTGCCTTAGCCTGGCCTCGCCTGACCGTGAATTCCCTTGCGTTACCCTTTCCTTGCCTTGCCGTGCATTGCCTACCTTGCGTTGTCGTGCCTTACCCTTGTTTCCCCTTGCCGTGCCGTGCCTTTTGTTACACTTGCCTTGCCTTGCTTTGCCTTGCCTTCCTTTCCTTCTGTTACTCTTTCCTTGCCTAGCCGTGCACTGCCTAGCCTTGCGTTGTCGTGCATTAGCCTTGCCTCGACTGACCGTGCCTTGCCTTGCGTTACCATTTCCTTGCCTTGCCGTGCATTGCCTAGCCTTGCGTTGTCGTGCCTTAGCCTTGCTTCCCCTTGCCGTGCCGTTCCTTCCGTTACTCTTGCCTTGCCTTGCTTTCCCTTGCATTCCTTGCCTTCTGTTACTCTTTCCTTGCCTTGCCGTGCATTGCCTAGCCTTGCGTTTTCGTGCCTTAGCCTTGCCTTGCCTCACCGTGCCTTGCCTTACGTTACCCTTTCCTTGCCTTGCCGTGCATTGCCTAGCCTTGCGTTGTCGTGCCTTAGCCTTGCTTCCCCTTGCCGTGCCGTTCCTTCCGTTACTCTTGCCTTGTCTTGCTTTCCCTTGCATTCCTTGCCTTCCGTTACTCTTTCCTTGCCTTGCCGTGCATTGCCTAGCCTTGCGTTGTCGTGCATTAGCCTTGCCTTGCCTGACCGTGCCTTGCCTTGCGTTACCCTTTCCTTGCCTTGCCGTGCATTGCCTAGCTTGCGTTGTCATGCCTTAGCCCTGTTTCCCCTTGTCGTGCCGTTGCTTCCCTTACCCTTAACTTGCCTTGCTTTCCCTTGCCTTCCTTGTCTCCGTTACTATTTGCTTACCTTCCGTGCATTGCCTAGCCTTGCGTTGTCGTGCCTTAGCCTTGCCTCGCCTGACAGAGCCTTGCCATGCGTTACCCTTTCCTTGCCTTTCCGTGCATTGCCTAGTCGTGCGTTGTTGTGCATTAGCCTTGCCTTGCCTCACCGTGCCTTGCCTTGCGTTACCCTTTCCTTGCCTTGCCGTGCATTGCCTACCTTGCGTTGTCGTGCCTTACCCTTGATTCCCCTTGCCGTGACGTGCCTTTTGTTACACTTGCCTTGCCTTGCTTTGCCTTGCCTTCCTTTCCTTCAGTTACTCTTTCCTTGCCTAGCCGTGCACTGCCTAGCCTTGCGTTGTCGTGCATTAGCCTTGCCTCGAATGACCGTGCCTTGCCTTGCGTTACCCTTTCCTTGCCTTGCCGTGCATTGCCTAGCTTGCGTTGTCGTGCATTAGCCTTGCCTTGCCTGACCGTGCCTTGCCTTGCGTTACCCTTTCCTTGCCTTGCCGTGCTTTGCCTAGCTTGCGTTGTCGTGCCTTAGTCTTGTTTCCCCTTACCGTGCCGTTCCTTCCCTTACTCTTAACTTGCCTTGCTTTCCCTTGCCTTCCTTGCCTTCCGTTACTCTTTGCTTACCTTTCGTGCATTGCCTAGCCTTGCGTTGTCGTGCCTTAGCCTTGCCTCGCTTGACCGTGCCTTGCCTTGCGTTACCCTCTCTTTCCCTTGCCTTGCTTTGCCTAGCCGTGCGTTGTCGTGCATTAGCCTTGCCTTGCCTCACCGTGCCTTGCCTTGCGTTACCCTTTCCTTGCCTTGCCGTGCATTGCCTAGCTTGCGTTGTCGTGCCTTAGCCTTGTTTCCCCTTTCCGTGCCGTTCCTTCCCTTACCTTTGCCTTGCCTTGCTTTCCCTTGCATTCCTTGCCTTCCGTTACTCTTTCCTTACCTTGCCGTGCATTGCCTAGCCTTGCGTTGTCGTGCATTAGCCTTGCCTTGCCTGACCGTGCCTTGCCTTGCGTTACCCTTTCCTTGCTTTGCCCTGCATTGCCTAGCCGTGCGTTGTCGTGCCTTAGCCTTGTTTCACCTTGCCGTAGGCTTGCTTGCGTTGACTTGTTTTGCCTTGCCTTCCTTGCCTTCCGTTACCCTTTCCTTGCCTTGCCGTGTTTTGCCTAGCCTTGCGTTGTCGTGCCTTAGCCTTGCCTCGCCTGACAGAGCCTTGCCTTGCGTTACTCTTTCCTTGCCTGGCCGTGCATTGCCTAGACGTGCGTTGCCGTGCCTTAGCCTTGTTTCCCCTTGCCGTGCCGTTCCTTCCGTTACCCCTGCCTTGCCTTGCGTTCCCTTGCCTTCCTTGCCTTCCGTTACTCTTTGCTTGCCTTCCCCGCATTGCCTAGCCTTGCGTTGTCGTGCCTTAGCCTGGCCTCGCCTGACCGTGACTTCCCTTGCGTTACCCTTTCCTTGCCTTGCCGTGCATTGCCTACCTTGCGTTGTCGTGCCTTACCCTAGTTTCCCCTTGCCGTGCCGTGCCTTTTGTTACACTTGCCTTGCCTTGCTTTGCCTTGCCTTCCTTTCCTTCTGTTACTCTTTCCTTGCCTAGCCGTGCACTGCCTAGCCTTGCGTTGTCGTGCATTAGCCTTGCCTCGACTGACCGTGCCTTGCCTTGCGTTACCCTTTCCTTGCCTTGCCGTGCATTGCCTAGCTTGCGTTGTCATGCCTTAGCCCTGTTTCCCCTTGCCGTGCCGTTCCTTCCCTTACCCTTAACTTGCCTTGCTTTCCCTTGCCTTCCTTGCCTTCCGTTACTCTTTGCTTACCTTCCGTGCATTGCCTAGCCTTGCGTTGTCGTGCATTAGCGTTGCCTCGCCTGACAGTGCCTTGCCTTGCGTTACCCTTTCCTTGCCTTGCCGTGCATTGCCTAGCCGTGCGTTGTCGTGCATTAGCCTTGCCTTGCCTCACCGTGCCTTGCCTTGCGTTACCCTTTCCTTGCCTTGCCGTGCATTGCCTAGCTTGCGTTGTCGTGCCTTAGCCTTGTTTCCCCTTGCCGTGCCGTGCTTTTTGTTTCACTTGCCTTGCATTGCTTTGCCTTGCCTTCCTTTCCTTCTGTTACTCTTTCCTTGCCTAGCCTTGCACTGCCAAGCCTTGCATCGTCGTGCATTAGCCTTGCCTCGACTGACCGTGCCTTGCCTTGCGTTATCCTTTCCTTGCCTTGCCGTGCATTACCTAGCTTGCGTTGTCGTGCCTTAGCCTTGTTTCCCCTTGCCGTGCCGTGCCGTTTGTTACACTTGCCTTGCCTTGCTTTGCCTTGCATTCCTATCCTTCCGTTACTCTTTCCTTGCCTAGCCGTGCACTGCCTATCCTTGCGTTGTCGTGCATTAGCCTTGCCTCGCCTGATCGTGCCTTGCCTTGCGTTACCCTTTCCTTGCCTTGCCGTGCATTGCCTAGCTTGCGTTGTCGTGCCTTACCCTTGTTTCCCCTTGCCGTGCCGTGCCTTTTGTTTCAGTTGCCTTGCATTGCTTTGCCTTGCCTTCCTTTCCTTCTGTTACACTTTCCTTGCCTAGCCGTGCACTGCCAAGGCTTGCGTTGTCGTGCATTAGCCTTGCCTCGACTGACCGTGCCTTGCCTTGCGTTACCCTTTCCTTGCCTTGCCGTGCATTGCCTAGCTTGCGTTGTCGTGCCTTAGCCTTGTTTCCCCTTGCCGTGCCGTGCCTTTTGTTTCACTTGCCTTGCATTGCTTTGCCTTGCCTTCCTTTCCTTCTGTTACTCTTTCCTTGCCTAGCCTTGCACTGCCAAGCCTTGCGTCGTCGTGCATTAGACTTGCCTCGACTGACCGTGCCTTGCCTTGCGTTACCCATTCCTTGCCTTGCCGTGCTTTGCCTAGCTTGCGTTGTCGTGCCTTAGCCTTGTTTCCCCTTGTCGTGCCGTTGCTTCCCTTACCCTTAACTTGCCTTGCTTTCCCTTGCCTTCCTTGTCTCCGTTACTATTTGCTTACCTTCCGTGCATTGCCTAGCCTTGCGTTGTCGTGCCTTAGCCTTGCCTCGCCTGACAGAGCCTTGCCTTGCGTTACCCTTTCCTTGCCTTTCCGTGCATTGCCTAGTCGTGCGTTGTTGTGCATTAGCCTTGCCTTGCCTCACCGTGCCTTGCCTTGCGTTACCCTTTCCTTGCCTTGCCGTGCATTGCCTACCTTGCGTTGTCGTGCCTTACCCTTGTTTCCCCTTGCCGTGACGTGCCTTTTGTTACACTTGCCTTGCCTTGCTTTGCCTTGCCTTCCTTTCCTTCAGTTACTCTTTCCTTGCCTAGCCGTGCACTGCCTAGCCTTGCGTTGTCGTGCATTAGCCTTGCCTCGAATGACCGTGCCTTGCCTTGCGTTACCCTTTCCTTGCCTTGCCGTGCATTGCCTAGCTTGCGTTGTCGTGCATTAGCCTTGCCTTGCCTGACCGTGCCTTGCCTTGCGTTACCCTTTCCTTGCCTTGCCGTGCTTTGCCTAGCTTGCGTTGTCGTGCCTTAGTCTTGTTTCCCCTTACCGTGCCGTTCCTTCCCTTACTCTTAACTTGCCTTGCTTTCCCTTGCCTTCCTTGCCTTCCGTTACTCTTTGCTTACATTTCGTGCATTGCCTAGCCTTGGGTTGTCGTGCCTTAGCCTTGCCTCGCTTGACCGTGCCTTGCCTTGCGTTACCCTCTCTTTCCCTTGCCTTGCTTTGCCTAGCCGTGCGTTGTCGTGCATTAGCCTTGCCTTGCCTCACCGTGCCTTGCCTTGCGTTACCCTTTCCTTGCCTTGCCGTGCATTGCCTAGCTTGCGTTGTCGTGCCTTAGCCTTGTTTCCCCTTTCCGTGCCGTTCCTTCCCTTACCTTTGCCTTGCCTTGCTTTCCCTTGCATTCCTTGCCTTCCGTTACTCTTTCCTTGCCTTGCCGTGCATTGCCTAGCCTTGCGTTGTCGTGCATTAGCCTTGCCTTGCCTGCCCGTGCCTTGCCTTGCGTTACCCTTTCCTTGCTTTGCCCTGCATTGCCTAGCCGTGCGTTGTCGTGCCTTAGCCTTGTTTCACCTTGCCGTAGGCTTGCTTGCGTTGACTTGTTTTGCCTTGCCTTCCTTGCCTTCCGTTACCCTTTCCTTCCCTTGCCGTGTTTTGCCTAGCCTTGCGTTGTCGTGCCTTAGCCTTGCCTCGCCTGACAGAGCCTTGCCTTGCGTTACTCTTTCCTTGCCTGGCCGTGCATTGCCTAGACGTGCGTTGCCGTGCCTTAGCCTTGTTTCCCCTTGCCGTGCCGTTCCTTCCGTTACCCCTGCCTTGCCTTGCGTTCCCTTGCCTTCCTTGCCTTCCGTTACTCTTTGCTTGCCTTCCCCGCATTGCCTAGACTTGCGTTGTCGTGCCTTAGCCTGGCCTCGCCTGACCTTGACTTCCCTTGCGTTACCCTTTCCTTGCCTTGCCGTGCATTGCCTACCTTGCGTTGTCATGCCTTACCCTTGTTTCCCCTTGCCGTGCCGTGCCTTTTGTTACACTTGCCTTGCCTTGCTTTGCCTTGCCTTCCTTTCCTTCTGTTACTCTTTCCTTGCCTAGCCGTGCACTGCCTAGCCTTGCGTTGTCGTGCATTATCCTTGCCTCGACTGACCGTGCCTTGCCTTGCGTTACCCTTTCCTTGCCTTGCCGTGCATTGCCTAGCTTGCGTTGTCATGCCTTAGCCCTGTTTCCCCTTGCCGTGCCGTTCCTTCCCTTACCCTTAACTTGCCTTGCTTTCCCTTGCCTTCCTTGCCTTCCGTTACTCTTTGCTTACCTTCCGTGCATTGCCTAGCCTTGCGTTGTCGTGCATTAGCGTTGCCTCGCCTGACAGTGCCTTGCCTTGCGTTACCCTTTCCTTGCCTTGCCGTGCATTGCCTAGCCGTGCGTTGTCGTGCATTAGCCTTGCCTTGCCTCACCGTGCCTTGCCTTGCGTTACCCTTTCCTTGCCTTGCCGTGCATTGCCTAGCTTGCGTTGTCGTGCCTTAGCCTTGTTTCCCCTTGCCGTGCCGTGCTTTTTGTTTCACTTGCCTTGTATTGCTTTGCCTTGCCTTCCTTTCCTTCTGTTACTCTTTCCTTGCCTAGCCTTGCACTGCCAAGCCTTGCTTCGTCGTGCATTAGCCTTGCCTCGACTGACCGTGCCTTGCCTTGCGTTATCCTTTCCTTGCCTTGCCGTGCATTGCCTAGCTTGCGTTGTCGTGCCTTAGCCTTGTTTCCCCTTGCCGTGCCGTGCCGTTTGTTACACTTGCCTTGCCTTGCTTTGCCTTGCATTACTATCATTCCGTTACTCTTTCCTTGCCTAGCCGTGCACTGCCTATCCTTGCGTTGTCGTGCATTAGCCTTGCCTCGCCTGATCGTGCCTTGCCTTGCGTTACCCTTTCCTTGCCTTGCCGTGCATTGCCTAGCTTGCGTTGTCGTGCCTTAGCCTTGTTTCCCCTTGCCGTGCCGTGCCTTTTGTTACACTTGCCTTGCCTTGCTTTGCCTTGCCTTCCTATCCTTCCGTTACTCTTTCCTTGCCTAGCCGTGCACTGCCTAGCCTTGCGTTGTCGTGCATTAGCCTTGCCTCGCCTGATCGTGCCTTGCCTGGCGTTACTCTTTCCTTGCCTTGCCGTGCATTGCCAGGCTTGCGTTGTCGTGCCTTAGCCTTGTTTCCCCTTGCCGTGCCGTTCCTTCCCTTACCCTTGCCTTGCCTGGCTTTCCCTTGCTTTCCTTGCCTTCCGTTACTCTTTGCTTGCCGTCCGTGCATTGCCTAGCCTTGCGTTGTCGTGCCTTAGCCTTGCTTCCCCTTTCCGTGCCGTTCCTTCTGTTACTCTTGCCTTGCCTTGCTTTCCCTTGCATTCCTTGCCTTCCGTTACTCTTTCCTTGCCTTTCCGTGCATTGCCTAGCCTTGCGTTGTCGAGCATTAGCCTTGCCTTGCCTGACCGTGCCTTGCCTTGCGTTACTCTTTCCGTGCCTTGCCGTGCATTGCCTAGCTTGCGTTGTCATGCCTTAGCCCTGTTTCCCCTTGCCGTGCCGTTCCTTCCGTTACTCTTGCCTTGCCTTGCTTTCCCTTGCATTCCTTGCCTTCTGTTACTCTTTCCTTGCCTTGCCGTGCATTGCCTAGCCTTGCGTTTTCGTGCCTTAGCCTTGCCTTGCCTCACCGTGCCTTGCCTTACGTTACCCTTTCCTTGCCTTGCCGTGCATTGCCTAGCCTTGCGTTGTCGTGCTTTAGCCTTGCTTCCCCTTGCCGTGCCGTTCCTTCCGTTACTCTTGCCTTGTCTTGCTTTCCCTTGCATTCCTTGCCTTCCGTTACTCTTTCCTTGCCTTGCCGTGCATTGCCTAGCCTTGCGTTGTCGTGCATTAGCCTTGCCTTGCCTGACCGTGCCTTGCCTTGCGTTACCCTTTCCTTGCCTTGCCGTGCATTGCCTAGCTTGCGTTGTCATGCCTTAGCCCTGTTTCCCCTTGTCGTGCCGTTGCTTCCCTTACCCTTAACTTGCCTTGCTTTCCCTTGCCTTCCTTGTCTCCGTTACTATTTGCTTACCTTCCGTGCATTGCCTAGCCTTGCGTTGTCGTGCCTTAGCCTTGCCTCGCCTGACAGAGCCTTGCCTTGCGTTACCCTTTCCTTGCCTTTCCGTGCATTGCCTAGTCGTGCGTTGTTGTGCATTAGCCTTGCCTTGCCTCACCGTGCCTTGCCTTGCGTTACCCTTTCCTTGCCTTGCCGTGCATTGCCTACCTTGCGTTGTCGTGCCTTACCCTTGTTTCCCCTTGCCGTGACGTGCCTTTTGTTACACTTGCCTTGCCTTGCTTTGCCTTGCCTTCCTTTCCTTCAGTTACTCTTTCCTTGCCTAGCCGTGCACTGCCTAGCCTTGCGTTGTCGTGCATTAGCCTTGCCTCGAATGACCGTGCCTTGCCTTGCGTTACCCTTTCCTTGCCTTGCCGTGCATTGCCTAGCTTGCGTTGTCGTGCATTAGCCTTGCCTTGCCTGACCGTGCCTTGCCTTGCGTTACCCTTTCCTTGCCTTGCCGTGCTTTGCCTAGCTTGCGTTGTCGTGCCTTAGTCTTGTTTCCCCTTACCGTGCCGTTCCTTCCCTTACTCTTAACTTGCCTTGCTTTCCCTTGCATTCCTTGCCTTCCGTTACTCTTTGCTTACCTTTCGTGCATTGCCTAGCCTTGCGTTGTCGTGCCTTAGCCTTGCCTCGCTTGACCGTGCCTTGCCTTGCGTTACCCTCTCTTTCCCTTGCCTTGCTTTGCCTAGCCGTGCGTTGTCGTGCATTAGCCTTGCCTTGCCTCACCGTGCCTTGCCTTGCGTTACCCTTTCCTTGCCTTGCCGTGCATTGCCTAGCTTGCGTTGTCGTGCCTTAGCCTTGTTTCCCCTTTCCGTGCCGTTCCTTCCCTTACCTTTGCCTTGCCTTGCTTTCCCTTGCATTCCTTGCCTTCCGTTACTCTTTCCTTGCCTTGCCGTGCATTGCCTAGCCTGGCGTTGTCGTGCATTAGCCTTGCCTTGCCTGACCGTGCCTTGCCTTGCGTTACCCTTTCCTTGCTTTGCCCTGCATTGCCTAGCCGTGCGTTGTCTTGCCTTAGCCTTGTTTCACCTTGCCGTAGGCTTGCTTGCGTTGACTTGTTTTGCCTTGCCTTCCTTGCCTTCCGTTACCCTTTCCTTGCCTTGCCGTGTTTTGCCTAGCCTTGCGTTGTCGTGCCTTAGCCTTGCCTCGCCTGACAGAGCCTTGCCTTGCGTTACTCTTTCCTTGCCTGGCCGTGCATTGCCTAGACGTGCGTTGCCGTGCCTTAGCCTTGTTTCCCCTTGCCGTGCCGTTCCTTCCGTTACCCCTGCCTTGCCTTGCGTTCCCTTGCCTTCCTTGCCTTCCGTTACTCTTTGCTTGCCTTCCCCGCATTGCCTAGACTTGCGTTGTCGTGCCTTAGCCTGGCCTCGCCTGACCGTGACTTCCCTTGCGTTACCCTTTCCTTGCCTTGCCGTGCATTGCCTACCTTGCGTTGTCGTGCCTTACCCTTGTTTCCCCTTGCCGTGCCGTGCCTTTTGTTACACTTGCCTTGCCTTGCTTTGCCTTGCCTTCCTTTCCTTCTGTTACTCTTTCCTTGCCTAGCCGTGCACTGCCTAGCCTTGCGTTGTCGTGCATTAGCCTTGCCTCGACTGACCGTGCCTTGCCTTGCGTTACCCTTTCCTTGCCTTGCCGTGCATTGCCTAGCTTGCGTTGTCATGCCTTAGCCCTGTTTCCCCTTGCCGTGCCGTTCCTTCCCTTACCCTTAACTTGCCTTGCCTTCCCTTGCCTTCCTTGCCTTCCGTTACTCTTTGCTTACATTCCGTGCATTGCCTAGCCTTGCGTTGTCGTGCATTAGCGTTGCCTCGCCTGACAGTGCCTTGCCTTGCGTTACCCTTTCCTTGCCTTGCCGTGCATTGCCTAGCTTGCGTTGTCGTGCCTTAGCCTTGTTTCCCCTTGCCGTGCCGTGCTTTTTGTTTCACTTGCTTTGTATTGCTTTGCCTTGCCTTGCTTTCCTTCTGTTACTCTTTCCTTGCCTAGCCTTGCACTGCCAAGCCTTGCTTCGTCGTGCATTAGCCTTGCCTCGACTGACCGTGCCTTGCCTTGCGTTATCCTTTCCTTGCCTTGCCGTGCATTGCCTAGGTTGCGTTGTCGTGCCTTAGCCTTGTTTCCCCTTGCCGTGCCGTGCCGTTTGTTACACTTGCCTTGCCTTGCTTTGCCTTGCATTCCTATCCTTCCGTTACTCTTTCCTTGCCTAGCCGTGCACTGCCTATCCTTGCGTTGTCGTGCATTAGCCTTGCCTCGCCTGATCGTGCCTTGCCTTGCGTTACCCTTTCCTTGCCTTGCCGTGCATTGCCTAGCTTGCGTTGTCGTGCCTTAGCCTTGTTTCCCCTTGCCGTGCCGTGCCTTTTGTTACACTTGCCTTGCCTTGCTTTGCCTTGCCTTCCTATCCTTCCGTTACTCTTTCCTTGCCTAGCCGTGCACTGCCTAGCCTTGCGTTGTCGTGCATTAGCCTTGCCTCGCCTGATCGTGCATTGCCTGGCGTTACTCTTTCCTTGCCTTGCCGTGCATTGCCAGGCTTGCGTTGTCGTGCCTTAGCCTTGTTTCCCCTTGCCGTGCCGTTCCTTCCCTTACCCTTGCCTTGCCTGGCTTTCCCTTGCTTTCCTTGCCTTCCGTTACTCTTTGCTTGCCGTCCGTGCATTGCCTAGCCTTGCGTTGTCGTGCCTTAGCCTTGCTTCCCCTTTCCGTGCTGTTCCTTCTGTTACTCTTGCCTTGCCTTGCTTTCCCTTGCATTCCTTGCCTTCCGTTACTCTTTCCTTGCCTTTCCGTGCATTGCCTAGCCTTGCGTTGTCGTGCATTAGCCTTGCCTTGCCTGACCGTGCCTTGCCTTGCGTTACTCTTTCCGTGCCTTGCCGTGCATTGCCTAGCTTGCGTTGTCATGCCTTAGTCCTGTTTCCCCTTGCCGTGCCGTTCCTTCCCTTATCCTTAACTTGCCTTGCTTTCCCTTGCCTTCCTTGTCTTCCGTTACTCTTTGCTTACCTTCCGTGCATTGCCTAGCCTTGCGTTGTCGTGTATTAGCCTTGCCTCGCCTGACAGTGCCTTGCCTTGCGTTACCCTTTCCTTGCCTTGCCGTGCATTGCCTAGCCGTGCGTTGTCGTGCATTAGCCTTGCCTTGCCTCACCGTGCCTTGCCTTGCGTTACCCTTTCCTTGCCTTGCCGTGCATTGCCTAGCTTGCGTTGTCGTGCCTTACCCTTGTTTCCCCTTGCCGTGCCGTGCCTTTTGTTTCAGTTGCCTTGCATTGCTTTGCCTTGCCTTCCTTTCCTTCTGTTACGCTTTCCTTGCCTAGCCGTGCACTGCCAAGGCTTGCGTTGTCGTGCATTAGCCTTGCCTCGACTGACCGTGCCTTGCCTTGCGTTACCCTTTCCTTGCCTTGCCGTGCATTGCCTAGCTTGCGTTGTCGTGCCTTAGCCTTGTTTCCCCTTGCCGTGCCGTGCCTTTTGTTTCACTTGCCTTGCATTGCTTTGCCTTGCCTTCCTTTCCTTCTGTTACTCTTTCCTTGCCTAGCCTTGCACTGCCAAGCCTTGCGTCGTCGTGCATTAGCCTTGCCTCGACTGACCGTGCCTTGCCTTGCGTTACCCTTTCCTTGCCTTGCCGTGCTTTGCCTAGCTTGCGTTGTCGTGCCTTAGCCTTGTTTCCCCTTGCCGTGCCGTTCCTTCCCTTACTCTTAACTTGCCTTGCTTTCCCTTGCCTTCCTTGCCTTCCGTTACTCTTTGCTTACCTTCCGTGCATTTCCTAGCCTTGCGTTGTCGTTCCTTAGCCTTGCCTCGCTTGACCGTGCCTTGCCTTGCGTTACCCTCTCCTTCCATCTCCTTGCTTTGCCTAGCCGTGCGTTGTCGTGCATTAGCCTTGCCTTGCCTCACCGTGCCTTGCCTTGCGTTACCCTTTCCTTGCCTTGCCGTGCATTGCCTAGCTTGCGTTGTCGTGCCTTAGCCTTGTTTCCCCTTTCCGTGCCGTTCCTTCCCTTACCTTTGCCTTGCCTTGCTTTCCCTTGCATTCCTTGCCTTCCGTTACTCTTTCCTTGCCTTGCCGTGCATTGCCTAGCCTTGCGTTGTCGTGCATTAGCCTTGCCTTGCCTGACCGTGCCTTGCCTTGCGTTACCCTTTCCTTGCCTTGCCGTGCATTGCCTAGCTTCCGTTGTCGTGCCTTACCCGTGTTTCCCCTTGCCGTGCCGTGCCTTTTGTTTCACTTGCCTTGCATTGCTTTGCCTTGCCTTCCTTTCCTTCTGTTACGCTTTCCTTGCCTAGCGGTGCACTGCCAAGGCTTGCGTTGTCGTGCATTAGCCTTGCCTCGACTGACCGTGCCTTGCCTTGCGTTACCCTTTCCTTGCCTTGCCGTGCATTGCCTAGCTTGCGTGGTCGTGCCTTAGCCTTGTTTCCCCTTGCCATGCCGTGCCTTTTGTTTCACTTGCCTTGCATTGCTTTGCCTTGCCATCCTTTCCTTCTGTTACTCTTTCCTTGCCTAGCCTTGCACTGCCAAGCCTTGCTTCGTCGTGCATTAGCCTTGCCTCGACTGACCGTGCCTTGCCTTGCGTTATCCTTTCCTTGCCTTGCCGTGCATTGCCTAGCTTGCGTTGTCGTGCCTTAGCCTTGTTTCCCCTTGCCGTGCCGTGTCGTTTGTTACACTTGCCTTGCCTTGCTTTGAATTGCATTCCTATCCTTCCGTTACTCTTTCCTTGCCTAGCCGTGCACTGCCTATCCTTGCGTTGTCGTGCATTAGCCTTGCCTCGCCTGATCGTGCCTTGCCTTGCGTTACCCTTTCCTTGCCTTGCCGTGCATTGCCTAGCTTGCGTTGTCGTGCCTTAGCCTTGTTTCCCCTTGCCGTGCCGTGCCTTTTGTTACACTTGCCTTGCCTTGCTTTGCCTTGCCTTCCTATCCTTCCGTTACTCTTTCCTTGCCTAGCCGTGCACTGCCTAGCCTTGCGTTGTCGTGCATTAGCCTTGCCTCGCCTGATCGTGCCTTGCCTGGCGTTACTCTTTCCTTGCCTTGCCGTGCATTGCCAGGCTTGCGTTGTCTTGCCTTAGCCTTGTTTCCCCTTGCCGTGCCGTTCCTTCCCTTACCCTTGCCTTGCCTGGCTTTCCCTTGCTTTCCTTGCCTTCCGTTTCTCTTTGCTTGCCTTCCGTGCAATGCCTAGCCTTGCGTTGTCGTGCCTTAGCCTTGCTTCCCCTTGCCGTGCCGTTCCTTCTGTTACTCTTGCCTTGCCTTGCTTTCCCTTGCTTTCCTTGCCTTCCGTTACTCTTTCCTTGCCTTGCCGTGCATTGCCCAGCCTTGCGTTGTCGTGCATTAGCCTTGCCTTGCCTGACCGTGCCTTGCCTTGCGTTACCCTTTCCGTGCCTTGCCGTGCATTGCCTAGCTTGCGTTGTCATGCCTTAGCCCTGTTTCCCCTTGCCGTGCCGTTCCTTCCCTTACCCTTAACTTGCCTTGCTTTCCCTTGCCTTCCTTGCCTTCCGTTACTCTTTGATTGCCTTCCGTGCATTGCCTAGCCTTGCGTTTTCGTGCCTTAGCCTTGCCTTGCCTCACCGTGCCTTGCCTTGCGTTACCCTTTCCTTGCCTTGCCGTGCATTGCCTACATTGCGTTGTCGTGCCTTACCCTTGTTTCCCCTTCCCGTGACGTGCCTTTTGTTACACTTGCCTTGCCTTGCTTTGCCTTGCCTTCCTTTCCTTCTGTTACTCTTTCCTTGCCTAGCTGTGCACTGCCTAGCCTTGCGTTGTCGTGCATTAGCCTTGCCTCGACTGACCGTGCCTTGCCTTGCGTTACCCTTTCCTTGCCTTGCCGTGCATTGCCTAGCTTGCGTTGTCGTTCCTTAGCCTTGTTTCCCCTTTCCGTGCCGTTCCTTCCCTTACCCTTGCCTTGCCTTGCTTTCCCTTGCATTCCTTGCCTTCCGTTACTCTTTCCTTGCCTTCCCGTGCATTGCCTAGCCGTGCGTTGTCGTGCCTTAGCCTTGTTTCACCTTGCCGTAGCCTTGCTTGCGTTGCCTTGCTTTGCCTTGCCTTCCTTGCCTTCCGTTACTCTTTGCTTGCCTTCCGTGCATTGCGTAGCCTTGCGTTGTCGTGCCGTAGCCTTTTTCTGACCTTGCCATAGCCTTGCTTGCGTTACCTTGCTTTGCCTTGCATTCCTTGCCTTCCGTTACCCTTTCCTTGCCTTGCCGTGCATTGCCTAGCTTGCGTTGTCGTGCCTTAGCCTTTTTTCCCCTTGCCGTGCCGTGCCTTTTGTTACACTTGCCTTGCCTTGCTTTGCCTTGCCTTCCATTCCTTCCATTACTCGTTCCTTGCCTAGCCGTGCACTGCCTAGCCTTGCGTTGTCGTGCATTAGCGTTGCCTTGCCTGACCGTGCCTTGCCTTGCGTTACCCTTTCCTTGCCTTGCCGTGCTTTGCCTAGCTTGCGCTGTCGTGCCTTAGCCTTGTTTCCCCTTTCCGTGCCGTTCGTTCCCTTACTCTTAACTTGCCTTGCTTTCCCTTGCCTTCCTTGCCTTCCGTTACTCTTTGCTTACCTTCCGTGCATTGCCTAGTCGTGCGTTGTCGTGCATTAACCTTGCCTTGCCTCACCGTGCCTTCCCTTGCGTTACCCTTTCCTTGCCTTGCCGTGCTTTGCGTAGCCTTGCGTTGTCGTGCCTTAGCCTTGTTTCCCCTTGCCGTGCCGTTCCTTCCGTTACTCTTGCCTTGCCTTGCTTTCCCTTGCATTCCTTACATTCCGTTACTCTTTCCTTGCCTTGCCGTGCATTGCCTAGCCTTCCATTGTCGTGCATTAGCCTTGCATTTCCTGACCGTGCCTTGCCTTGCGTTACCCTTTCCTTGCCTTGCCGTGCAATGCCTAGCTTGCGTTGTCGTGCCTTAGCCTTGTTTCCCCTTGCCGTGCCGTTCCTTCCCTTACCCTTAACTTGCCTTGCTTTCCTTGCCTTCCTTGCCTTCCGTTACTCTTTGCTTACCTTCCGTGCATTGCCTAGCCTTGCGTTGTCGTGCCTTAGCCTTGCCTCGCCTGACAGAGCCTTGCCTTGCGTTACTCTTTCCTTGCCTGGCCGTGCATTGCCTAGACGTGCGTTGCCGTGCCTTAGCCTTGTTTCCCCTTGCCGTGCCGTTCCTTCCGATACCCCTGCCTTGCCTTGCTTTCCCTTGCCTTCCTTGCCTTCCGTTACTCTTTGCTTGCCTTCCCCGCATTGCCTAGCCTTGCGTTGTCGTGCCTTAGCCTTGCCTCGCCTGACCGTGACTTCCCTTGCGTTACCCTTTCCTTGCCTTGCCGTGCATTGCCTACCTTGCGTTTTCGTGCCTTACCCTTGTTTCGCCTTGCCGTGCCGTGCCTTTTGTTACACTTGCCTTGCCTTGCTTTGCCTTGCCTTCCTTTCCTTCTGTTACTCTTTCTTTGCCTAGCCGTGCACTGCCTAGCCTTGCGTTGTCGTGCATTAGCCTTGCCTCGACTGACCGTGCCTTGCCTTGCGTTACCCTTTCCTTGCCTTGCCGTGCATTGCCTAGCCTTGCGTTGTCGTGTATTAGCCTTGCCTCGCCTGACAGTGCCTTGCCTTGCGTTACCCTTTCCTTGCCTTGCTGTGCATTGCCTAGCCGTGCGTTGTCGTGCATTAGCCTTGCCTTGCCTCACCGTGCCTTGCCTTGCGTTTCCCTTTCCTTGCCTTGCCGTGCATTGCCTAGCTTGCGTTGTCGTGCCTTACCCTTGTTTCCCCTTGCCGTGACGTGCCTTTTATTTCAGTTGCCTTGCTTTGCTTTGCCTTGCCTTCCTTTCCTTCTGTTACGCTTTCCTTGCCTAGCCGTGCACTGCCAAGGCTTGCGTTGTCGTGCATTAGCCTTGCCTCGACTGACCGTGCCTTGCCTTGCGTTACCCTTTCCTTGCCTTGCCGTGCATTGCCTAGCTTGCGTTGTCGTGCCTTAGCCTTGTTTCCCCTTGCCGTGCCGTGCCTTTTGTTTCACTTGCCTTGCATTGCTTTGCCTTGCCTTCCTTTCCTTCTGTTACTCTTTCCTTGCCTAGCCTTGCACTGCCAAGCCTTGCGTCGTCGTGCATTAGCCTTGCCTCGACTGACCGTGCCTTGCCTTGCGTTACCCTTTCCTTGCCTTGCCGTGCATTGCCTAGCCGTGCGTTGTCGTGCCTTAGCCTTGTTTCACCTTGCCGTAGACTTGCTTGCGTTGCCTTGCTTTGCCTTGCCTTCCTTGCCTTCCGTTACTCTTTGCTTGCCTTCCGTGCATTGCGTAGCCTTGCGTTGTCGTGCCGTAGCCTTTTTTTGACCTTGCCATAGCCTTGCTTGCGTTACCTTGCTTTGCCTTGCATTCCTTGCCTTGCGTTACCCTTTCCTTGCCTTGCCGTGCATTGCCTAGCTTGCGTTGTCGTGCCTTAGCCTTTTTTCCCCTTGCCGTGCCGTGCCTTTTGTTACACTTGCCTTGCCTTGCTTTGCCTTGCCTTCCATTCCTTCCGTTACTCGTTCCTTGCCTAGCCGTGCACTGCCTAGCCTTGCGTTGTCGTGCATTAGCGTTGCCTTGCCTGACCGTGCCTTGCCTTGCGTTACCCTTTCCTTGCCTTGCCGTGCTTTGCCTAGCTTGCGCTGTCGTGCCTTAGCCTTGTTTCCCCTTGCCGTGCCGTTCCTTCCCTTACCCTTAACTTGCCTAGCTTTCCTTGCCTTCCTTGCCTTCCGTTACTCTTTGCTTACCTTCCGTGCATTGCCTAGCCTTGCGTTGTCGTGCCTTAGCCTTGCCTCGCCTGACAGAGCCTTGCCTTGCGTTACTCTTTCCTTGCCTGGCCGTGCATTGCCTAGACGTGCGTTGCCGTGCCTTAGCCTTGTTTCCCCTTGCAGTGCCGTTCCTTCCGTTACCCCTGCCTTGCCTTGCTTTCCCTTGCCTTCCTTGCCTTCCGTTACTCTTTGCTTGCCTTCCCCGCATTGCCTAGCCTTGCGTTGTCGTGCCTTAGCCTGGCCTCGCCTGACCGTGACTTCCCTTGCGTTACCCTTTCCTTGCCTTGCCGTGCATTGCCTACCTTGCGTTGTCGTGCCTTACCCTTGTTTCGCCTTGCCGTGCCGTGCCTTTTGTTACACTTGCCTTGCCTTGCTTTGCCTTGCCTTCCTTTCCTTCTGTTACTCTTTCCTTGCCTAGCCGTGCACTGCCTAGCCTTGCGTTGTCGTGCATTAGCCTTGCCTCGACTGACCGTGCCTTGCCTTGCGTTACCCTTTCCTTGCCTTGCCGTGCATTGCCTAGCCTTGCGTTGTAGTGCCTTAGCCTTGCTTCCCCTTGCCGTGCCGTTCCTTCCGTTACTCTTGCCTTGCCTTGCTTTCCCTTGCATTCCTTGCCTTCTGTTACTCTTTCCTTGCCTTGCCGTGCATTGCCTAGCCTTGCGTTTTCGTGCCTTAGCCTTGCCTTGCCTCACCGTGCCTTGCCTTACGTTACCCTTTCCTTGCCTTGCCGTGCATTGCCTAGCCTTGCGTTGTCGTGCCTTAGCCTTGCTTCCCCTTGCCGTGCCGTTACTTCCGTTACTCTTGCCTTGTCTTGCTTTCCCTTGCATTCCTTGCCTTCTGTTACTCTTTCCTTGCCTTGCCGTGCATTGCCTAGCCTTGCGTTGTCGCGCATTACCCTTGCCTTGCCTGACCGTGCCTTGCCTTGCGTTACCCTTTCCTTGCCTTGCCGTGCATTGCATAGCTTGCGTTGTCGTGCCTTAGCCTTGTTTCCCCTTGCCGTGCCGTGCCGTTTGTTACACTTTCCTTGCCTTGCTTTGCCTTGCATTCCTATCCTTCCGTTACTCTTTCCTTGCCTAGCCGTGCACTGCCTATCCTTGCGTTGTCGTGCATTAGCCTTGCCTCGCCTGATCGTGCCTTGCCTTGCGTCACCATTTCCTTGCCTTGTCGTGCATTGCCTAGCTTGCGTTGTCGTGCCTTAGCCTTGTTTCCCCTTGCCGTGCCGTGCCTTTTGTTACACTTGCCTTGCCTTTCTTTGCCTTGCCTTCCTATCCTTCCGTTACTCTTTCCTTGCCTAGCCGTGCACTGCCTAGCCTTGCGTTGTCGTGCATTAGCCTTGCCTCGCCTGATCGTGCCTTGCCTGGCGTTACTCTTTCCTTGCCTTGCCGTGCATTGCCAGGCTTGCGTTGTCGTGCCTTAGCCTTGTTTCCCCTTGCCGTGCCGTTCCTTCCCTTACCCTTGCCTTGCCTGGATTTCCCTTGCTTTCCTTGCCTTCCGTTACTCTTTGCTTGACGTCCGTGCATTGCCTAGCCTTGCGTTGTCGTGCCTTAGCCTTGCTTCCCCTTGCCGTGCCGTTCCTTCTGTTACTCTTGCCTTGCCTTGCTTTCCCTTGCATTCCTTGCCTTCCGTTACTCTTTCCTTGCCTTGCCGTGCATTGCCTAGCCTTGCGTTGTCGTGCATTAGCCTTGCCTTGCCTGACCGTGCCTTGCCTTGCGTTGTCGTGCCTTAGCCTTGTTTCCCCTTGCCGTGCCGTTCCTTCCCTTACCCTTAACTTGCCTTGCTTTCCCTTGCCTTCCTTGCCTTCCGTTACTCTTTGCTTACCTTCCGTGCATTGCCTAGCCTTGCGTTGTCGTGCATTAGCCTTGCCTCGCCTGACAGTGCCTTGCCTTGCGTTACCCTTTCCTTGCCTTGCCGTGCATTGCCTAGCCGTGCGTTGTCGTGCATTAGCCTTGCCTTGCCTCACCGTGCCTTGCCTTGCGTTACCCTTTCCTTGCCTTGCCGTGCATTGCCTAGCTTGCGTTGTCGTGCCTTACCCTTGTTTCCCCTTGCCGTGCCGTGCCTTTTGTTTCAGTTGCCTTGCATTGCTTTGCCTTGCCTTCCTTTCCTTCTGTTACGCTTTCCTTGCCTAGCCGTGCACTGCCAAGGCTTGCGTTGTCGTGCATTAGCCTTGCCTCGACTGACCGTGCCTTGCCTTGCGTTACCCTTTCCTTGCCTTGTCGTGCATTGCCTAGCTTGCGTTGTCGTGCCTAAGCCTTGTTTCCCCTTGCCGTGCCGTGCCTTTTGTTTCACTTGCCTTGCATTGCTTTGCCTTGCCTTCCTTTCCTTCTGTTACTCTTTCCTTGCCTAGCCTTGCACTGCCAAGCCTTGCGTCGTCGTGCATTAGCCTTGCCTCGACTGACCGTGCCTTGCCTTGCGTTACCCTTTCCTTGCCTTGCCGTGCTTTGCCTAGCTTGCGTTGTCGTGCCTTAGCCTTGTTTCCCCTTGCCGTGCCGTTCCTTCCCTTACTCTTAACTTGCCTTGCTTTCCCTTGCCTTCCTTGCCTTCCGTTACTCTTTGCTTACCTTCCGTGCATTGCCTAGCCTTGCGTTGTCTTTCCTTAGCCTTGCCTCGCTTGACCGTGCCTTGCCTTGCGTTACCCTCTCCTTCCCTCTCCTTCCTTTGCCTAGCCGTGCGTTGTCGTGCATCAGCCTTGCCTTGCCTCACCGTGCATTGCCTTGCGTTACCCTTTCCTTGCCTTGCCGTGCTTTGCCTAGCCTTGCGTTGTCGTGCCTTAGCCTTGTTTCCCCTTGCCGTGCCGTTCCTTCCGTTACACTTGCCTTGCCTTGCTTTCCCTTGCATTCCTTACATTCCGTTACTCTTTCCTTGCCTTGCCGTGCATTGCCTAGCCTTCCGTTGTCGTGCATTAGCCTTGCATTTCCTGACCGTGCCTTGCCTTGCGTTACCCTTTCCTTGCCTTGCCGTGCATTGCCTAGCTTGCGTTGTCGTGCCTTAGCCTTGTTTCCCCTTGCCGTGCCTTTCCTTCCCTTACCCTTAACTTGCCTTGCTTTCCCTTGCCTTCCTTGCCTTCCGTTACTCTTTGCTTACCTTCCGTGCATTGCCTAGCCTTGCGTTGTCGTGCCTTAGCCTTGCCTCGCCTGACAAAGCCTTGCCTTGCGTTTCTCTTTCCTTGCCTGGCCGTGCATTGCCTAGACGTGCGTTGCCGTGCCTTAGCCTTGTTTCCCCTTGCCGTGCCGTTCCTTCCGTTACCCCTGCCTTGCCTTGCTTTCCCTTGCCTTCCTTGCCTTCCGTTACTCTTTGCTTGCCTTCCCCGCATTGCCTAGCCTTGCGTTGTCGTGCCTTAGCCTGGCCTCGCCTGACCGTGACTTCCCTGGCGTTACCCTTTCCTTGCCTTGCCGTGCATTGCCTACCTTGCGTTGTCGTGCCTTACCCTTGTTTCCCCTTGCCGTGCCGTGCCTTTTGTTACACTTGCCTTGCCTTGCTTTGCCTTGCCTTCCTTTCCTTCTGTTACTCTTTCCTTGCCTAGCCGTGCACTGCCTAGCCTTGCGTTGTCGTGCATTAGCCTTGCCTCGACTGAACGTGCCTTGCCTTGCGTTACCCTTTCCTTGCCTTGCCGTGCATTGCCTAGCCTTGCGTTGTCGTGCCTTAGCCTTGCTTCCCCTTGCCGTGCCGTTCCTTCCGTTACTCTTGCCTTGCCTTGCTTTCCCTTGCATTCCTTGCCTTCTGTTACTCTTTCCTTGCCTTGCCGTGCATTGCCTAGCCTTGCGTTTTCGTGCCTTAGCCTTGCCTTGCCTCACCGTGCCTTGCCTTACGTTACCCTTTCCTTGCCTTGCCGTGCATTGCCTAGCCTTGCGTTGTCGTGCCTTAGCCTTGCTTCCCCTTGCCGTGCCGTTCCTTCCGTTACTCTTGCCTTGTCTTGCTTTCCGTTGCATTCCTTGCCTTCTGTTACTCTTTCCTTGCCTTGCCGTGCATTTCCTAGCCTTGCGTTGTCGCGCATTAGCCTTGCCTTGCCTGACCGTGCCTTGCCTTGCGTTACCCTTTCCTTGCCTTGCCGTGCATTGCTTAGCTTGCGTTGTCGTGCCTTAGCCTTGTTTCCCCTTGCCGTGCCGTGCCGTTTGTTACACTTGCCTTGCCTTGCTTTGCCTTGCATTCCTATCCTTCCGTTACTCTTTCCTTGCCTAGCCGTGCACTGCCTATCCTTGCGTTGTCGTGCATTAGCCTTGCCTCGCCTGATCGTGCCTTGCCTTGCGTCACCCTTTCCTTGCCTTGTCGTGCATTGCCTAGCTTGCGTTGTCGTGCCTTAGCCTTGTTTCCCCTTGCCGTGCCGTGCCTTTTGTTACACTTGCCTTGCCTTGCTTTGCCTTGCCTTCCTATCCTTCCGTTACTCTTTCCTTGCCTAGCCGTGCACTGCCTAGCCTTGCGTTGTCGTGCATTAGCCTTGCCTCGCCTGATCGTGCCTTGCCTGGCGTTACTCTTTGCTTGCCTTGCCGTGCATTGCCAGGCTTGCGTTGTCGTGCCTTAGCCTTGTTTCCCCTTGCCGTGCCGTTCCTTCCCTTACCCTTGCCTTGCCTGGATTTCCCTTGCTTTCCTTGCCTTCCGTTACTCTTTGCTTGCCTTCCGTGCATTGTCTAGCCTTGCGTTGTCGTGCCTTAGCCTTGCTTCCCCTTGCCGTGCCGTTCCTTCTGTTACTCTTGCCTTGCCTTGCTTTCCCTTGCATTCCTTGCCTTCCGTTACTCTTTCCTTGCCTTGCCGTGCATTGCCTAGCCTTGCGTTGTCGTGCATTAGCCTTGCCTTGCCTGACCGTGCCTTGCCTTGCGTTACTCTTTCCGTACCTTGCCGTGCATTGCCTAGCTTGCGTTGTCATGCCTTAGCCCTGTTTCCCCTTGCCGTGCCGTTCCTTCCCTTACCCTTAACTTGCCTTGCTTTCCCTTGCCTTCCTTGCCTTCCGTTACTCTTTGCTTACCTTCCGTGCATTGCCTAGCCTTGCGTTGTCGTGTATTAGCCTTGCCTCGCCTGACAGTGCCTTGCCTTGCGTTACCCTTTCCTTGCCTTGCCGTGCATTGCCTAGCCGTGCGTTGTCGTGCATTAGCCTTGCCTTGCCTCACCGTGCCTTCCCTTGCGTTACCCTTTCCTTGCCTTGCCGTGCATTGCCTAGCTTGCGTTGTCGTGCTTTACCCTTGTTTCCCCTTGCCGTGCCGTGCCTTTTGTTTCAGTTGCCTTGCATTGCTTTGCCTTGCCTTCCTTTCCTTCTGTTACGCTTTCCTTGCCTAGCCGTGCACTGCCAAGGCTTGCGTTGTCGTGCATTAGCCTTGCCTCGACTGACCGTGCCTTGCCTTGCGTTACCCTTTCCTTGCCTTGTCGTGCATTGCCTAGCTTGCGTTGTCGTGCCTTAGCCTTGTTTCCCCTTGCCGTGCCGTGCCTTTTGTTTCACTTGCCTTGCATTGCTTTGCCTTGCCTTCCTTTCCTTCTGTTACTCTTTCCTTGCCTAGCCTTGCACTGCCAAGCCTTGCGTCGTCGTGCATTAGCCTTGCCTCGACTGACCGTGCCTTGCCTTGCGTTACCCTTTCCTTGCCTTGCCGTGCTTTGCCTCGCTTGCGTTGTCGTGCCTTAGCCTTGTTTCCCCTTGCCGTGCCGTTCCTTCCCTTACTCTTAACTTGCCTTGCTTTCCCTTGCCTTCCTTGCCTTCCGTTACTCTTTGCTTACCTTCCGTGCATTGCCTAGCCTTGCGTTGTCTTTCCTTAGCCTTGCCTCGCTTGACCGTGCCTTGCCTTGCGTTACCCTCTCCTTCCCTCTCCTTGCTTTGCCTAGCCGTGCGTTGTCGTGCATCAGCCTTGCCTTGCCTCACCGTGCATTGCCTTGCGTTACTCTTTCCTTGCCTAGCCGTGCTTTGCCTAGCCTTGCGTTGTCGTGCATTAGCCTTGCCTCGACTGACCGTGCCTTGCCTTGCGTTACCCTTTCCTTGCCTTGCCGTGCATTGCCTAGCCTTGCGTTGTCGTGCCTTAGCCTTGCTTCCCCTTGCCGTGCCGTTCCTTCCGTTACTCTTGCCTTGCCTTGCTTTCCCTTGCATTCCTTGCCTTCTGTTACTCTTTCCTTGCCTTGTGCATTGCCTAGCCTTGCGTTTTCGTGCCTTAGCCTTGCCTTGCCTCACCGTGCCTTGCCTTACGTTACCCTTTCCTTGCCTTGCCGGGCATTGCCTAGCCTTGCGTTGTCGTGCCTTAGCCTTGCTTCCCCTTGCCGTGCCGTTCCTTCCGTTACTCTTAACTTGCCTTGCTTTCCCTTGCATTCCTTGCCTTCCGTTACTCTTTCCTTACCTTGCCGTGCATTGCCTAGCCTTGCGTTGTCGTGCATTAGCCTTGCCTTGCCTGACCGTGATTTGCCTTGCGTTACCCTTTCCTTGCCTTGCCGTGCATTGCCTACCTTGCGTTGTCATGCCTTAGCCCTGTTTCCCCTTGTCGTGCCGTTGCTTCCCTTACCCTTAACTTGCCTTGCTTTCCCTTGCCTTCCTTGCCTTCCGTTACTCTTTGCTTACCTTCCGTGCATTGCCTAGCCTTGCGTTGTCGTGCCTTAGCCTTGCCTCGCCTGACAGAGGCTTGCCTTGCGTTACCCTTTCCTTGCCTTTCCGTGCATTGCCTAGACGTGCGTTGTTGTGCATTAGCCTTGCCTTGCCTCACCGTGCCTTGCCTTGCGTTACCCTTTCCTTGCCTTGCCGTGCATTGCCTACCTTGCGTTGTCGTGCCTTACCCTTGTTTCCCCTTGACGTGACGTGCCTTTTGTTACACTTGCCTTGCCTTGCTTTGCCTTGCCTTCCTTTCCTTCAGTTACTCTTTCCTTGCCTAGCCGTGCACTGCCTAGCCTTGCGTTGTCGTGCATTAGCCTTGCCTCGACTGACCGTGCCTTGCCTTGCGTTACCCTTTCCTTGCCTTGCCGTGCTTTGCCTAGCTTGCGTTGTCGTGCCTTAGCCTTGTTTCCCCTTTCCGTGCCGTTCCATCATTACCTTTGCCTTGCCTTGCTTTCCCTTGCATTCCTTGCATTCCGTTACTCTTTCCTTGCCTTGCCGTGCATTGCCTAGCCTTGCGTTGTTGTGCATTAGCCTTGCCTTGCCTGACCGTGCCTTGCCTTGCGTTACCCGTTCCTTGCCTTGCCCTGCATTGCCTAGCCGTGCGTTGTCGTGCCTTAGCCTTGTTTCACCTTGCCGTAGGCTTGCTTGCGTTGACTTGTTTTGCCTTGCCTTCCTTGCCTTCCGTTACCCTTTCCTTGCCTTGCCGTGTTTTGCCTAGCCTTGCGTTGTCGTGCCTTAGCCTTGCCTCGCCTGACAGAGCCTTGCCTTGCGTTACTCTTTCCTTGCCTGGCCGTGCATTGCCTATACGTGCGTTGCCGTGCCTTAGCCTTGTTTCCCCTTGCCGTGCCGTTCCTTCCGTTACCCCTGCCTTGCCTTGCTTTCCCTTGCCTTCCTTGCCTTCCGTTACTCTTTGCTTGCCTTCCCCGCATTGCCTAGCCTTGCGTTGTCGTGCCTTAGCCTGGCCTCGCCTGACCGTGACTTCCCTTGCGTTACCCTTTCCTTGCCTTGCCGTGCATTGCCTACCTTGCGTTGTCGTGCCTTACCCTTGTTTCGCCTTGCCGTGCCGTGCCTTTTGTTACACTTGCCTTGCCTTGCTTTGCCTTGCCTTCCTTTCCTTCTGTTACTCTTTCCTTGCCTAGCCGTGCACTGCCTAGCCTTGCGTTGTCGTGCATTAGCATTGCCTCGACTGACCGTGCCTTGCCTTGCGTTACCCTTTCCTTGCCTTGCCGTGCATTGCCTAGCCTTGCGTTGTCGTGCCTTAGCCTTGCTTCCCCTTCCGTTACTCTTGCCTTGCCTTGCTTTCCCTTGCATTCCTTGCCTTCTATTACTCTTTCCTTGCCTTGCCGTGCATTGCCTAGCCTTGCGTTTTCGTGCCTTAGCCTTGCCTTGCCTCACCGTGCCTTGCCTTACGTTACCCTTTCCTTGCCTTGCCGTGCATTGCCTAGCCTTGCGTTGTCGTGCCTTAGCCTTGCTTCCCCTTGCCGTGCCGTTCCTTCCGTTACTCTTGCCTTGTCTTGCTTTCCCTTGCATTCCTTGCCTTCTGTTACTCTTTCCTTGCCTTGCCGTGCATTGCCTACCCTTGCGTTGTCGCGCATTAGCCTTGCCTTGCCTGACCGTGCCTTGCCTTGCGTTACCCTTTCCTTGCTTTGCCCTGCATTGCCTAGCCGTGCGTTGTCGTGCCTTAGCCTTGTTTCACCTTGCCGTAGGCTTGCTTGCGTTGACTTGTTTTGCCTTGCCTTCCTTGCCTTCCGTTACCCTTTCCTTGCCTTGCCGTGCTTTGCCTAGCCTTGCGTTGTCGTGCCTTACCCTTGCCTCGCCTGACAGAGCCTTGCCTTGCGTTACTCTTTCCGTGCCTTGCCGTGCATTGCCTAGCTTGCGTTGTCATGCCTTAGCCCTGTTTCCCCTTGCCGTGCCGTTCCTTCCCTTACCCTTAACTTGCCTTGCTTTCCCTTGCCTTCCTTGCCTTCCGTTACTCTTTGCTTACCTTCCGTGCATTGCCTAGCCTTGCGTTGTCGTGTATTAGCCTTGCCTCGCCTGACAGTGCCTTGCCTTGCGTTACCCTTTCCTTGCCTCACCGTGCCTTGCCTTGCGTTACCCTTTCCTTGCCTTGCCGTGCATTGCCTAGCTTGCGTTGTCGTGCCTTAGCCTTGTTTCCCCTTTCCGTGCCGTTCCTTCCCTTACCTTTGCCTTGCCTTGCTTTCCCTTGCATTCCTTGCCTTCCGTTACTCTTTCCTTGCCTTGCCGTGCATTGCCTAGCCTTGCGTTGTCGTGCATTAGCCTTGCCTTGCCTGACCGTGCCTTGCCTTGCGTTACCCTTTCCTTGCTTTGCCCTGCATTGCCTAGCCGTGCGTTGTCGTGCCTTAGCCTTGTTTCACCTTGCCGTAGGCTTGCTTGCGTTGACTTGTTTTGCCTTGCCTTCCTTGCCTTCCGTTACCCTCTCCTTGCCTTGCCGTGCTTTGCCTAGCCTTGCGTTGTCGAGCCTTAGCCTTGCCTCGCCTGACAGAGCCTTGCCTTGCGTTACTCTTTCCTTGCCTGGCCGTGCATTGCCTAGACGTGCGTTGCCGTGCCTTAGCCTTGTTTCCCCTTGCCGTGCCGTTCCTTCCGTTACCCCTGCCTTGCCTTGCTTTCCCTTGCCTTCCTTGCCTTCCGTTACTCTTTGCTTGCCTTCCCCGCATTGCCTAGCCTTGCGTTGTCGTGCCTTAGCCTGGCCTCGCCTGACCGTGACTTCCCTTGCGTTACCCTTTCCTTGCCTTGCCGTGCATTGCCTACCTTGCGTTGTCGTGCCTTACCCTTGTTTCCCCTTGCCGTGCCGTGCCTTTTGTTACACTTGCCTTGCCTTGCTTTGCCTTGCCTTCCTTTCCTTCTGTTACTCTTTCCTTGCCTAGCCGTGCACTGCCTAGACTTGCGTTGTCGTGCATTAGCCTTGCCTCGACTGACCGTGCCTTGCCTTACGTTACCCTTTCTTTGCCTTGCCGTGCATTGCTTAGCTTGCGTTGTCGTGCCTTAGCATGTTTCCCCTTGCCGTGCCGTTCCTTCCCTTACCCTTGCCTTGCCTTGCTTTCCCTTGCCTTTCTTGCCTTCCGTTACTCTTTGCTTGCCTTCCGTGCATTGCCTAGCTTTGCGTTTTCGTGCCTTAGCCTTGCCTTGCCTCACCGTGCCTTGCCTTACGTTACCCTTTCCTTGCCTTGCCGTGCATTGCCTAGCCTTGCGTTGTCGTGCCTTAGCCTTGCTTCCCCTTGCCGTGCCATTCCTTCCGTTACTCTTAACTTGCCTTGCTTTCCCTTGCCTTCCTTGCCTTCCGTTACTCTTTGCTTACCTTTCGTGCATTGCCTAGCCTTGCGTTGTCGTGCCTTAGCCTTGCCTCGCTTGACCGTGCCTTGCCTTGCGTTACCCTCTCTTTCCCTTGCCTTGCTTTGCCTAGCCGTGCGTTGTCGTGCATTAGCCTTGCCTTGCCTCACCGTGCCTTGCCTTGCGTTACCCTTTCCTTGCCTTGCCGTGCATTGCCTAGCTTGCGTTGTCGTGCCTTAGCCTTGTTTCCCCTTTCCGTGCCGTTCCTTCCCTTACCTTTGCCTTGCCTTGTTTTCCCTTGCATTCCTTGCCTTCCGTTACTCTTTCCTTGCCTTGCCGTGCATTGCCTAGCCTTGCGTTGTCGTGCATTAGCCTTGCCTTGCCTGACCGTGCCTTGCCTTGCGTTACCCTTTCCTTGCTTTGCCCTGCATTGCCTAGCCGTGCGTTGTCGTGCCTTAGCCTTGTTTCACCTTGCCGTAGCCTTGCTTGCGTTGACTTGTTTTGCCTTGCCTTCCTTGCCTTCCGTTACCCTTTCCTTGCCTTGCCGTGCTTTGCCTAGCCTTGCGTTGTCGTGCCTTAGCCTTGCTTCCCCTTGCCGTGCCGTTCCTTCTGTTACTCTTGCCTTGCCTTGCTTTCCCTTGCATTCCTTGCCTTCCGTTACTCTTTCCATGCCTTGCCGTGCATTGCCTAGCCTTGCGTTGTCGTGCATTAGCCTTGCCTTGCCTCACCGTGCCTTGCCTTGCGTTACCCTTTCCTTGCCTTGCCGTGCATTGCCTAGCTTCCGTTGTCGTGCCTTACCCGTGTTTCCCCTTGCCGTGCCGTGCCTTTTGTTTCACTTGCCTTGCATTGCTTTGCCTTGCCTTCCTTTCCTTCTTTTACGCTTTCCTTGCCTAGCCGTGCACTGCCAAGGCTTGCGTTGTCGTGCATTAGCCTTGCCTCGACTGACCGTGCCTTGCCTTGCGTTACCCTTTCCTTGCCTTTCCGTGCATTGCCTAGCTTGCGTTGTCGTGCCTTAGCCTTGTTTCCCCTTGCCGTGCCGTGCCTTTTGTTTCACTTGCCTTGCATTGCTTTGCCTTGCCTTCCTTTCCTTCTGTTACTCTTTCCTTGCCTAGCCTTGCACTGCCAAGCCTTGCTTCGTCGTGCATTAGCCTTGCCTCGACTGACCGTGCCTTGCCTTGCGTTATCCTTTCCTTGCCTTGCCGTGCATTGCCTAGCTTGCGTTGTCGTGCCTTAGCCTTGTTTCCCCTTGCCGTGCCGTGCCGTTTGTTACACTTGCCTTGCCTTGCTTTGCCTTGCATTCCTATCCTTCCGTTACTCTTTCCTTGCCTAGTCGTGCACTGCCTATCCTTGCGTAGTCGTGCATTAGCCTTGCCTCGCCTGATCGTGCCTTGCCTTGCGTTACCCTTTCCTTGCCTTGCCGTGCATTGCCTAGCTTGCGTTGTCGTGCCTTAGCCTTGTTTCCCCTTGCCGTGCCGTGCCTTTTGTTACACTTGCCTTGCCTTGCTTTGCCTTGCCTTCCTATCCTTCCGTTACTCTTCCCTTGCCTAGCCGTGCACTGCCTAGCCTTGCGTTGTCGTGCATTAGCCTTGCCTCGCCTGATCGTGCCTTGCCTGGCGTTACTCTTTCCTTGCCTTGCCGTGCATTGCCAGGCTTGCGTTGTCGTGCCTTAGCCTTGTTTCCCCTTGCCGTGCCGTTCCTTCCCTTACCCTTGCCTTGCCTGGCTTTCCCTTGCTTTCATTGCCTTCCGTTACTCTTTGCTTGCCTTCCGTGCATTGCCTAGCCTTGCGTTGTCGTGCCTTAGCCTTGCTTCCCCTTGCCGTGCCGTTCCTTCTGTTACTCTTGCCTTGCCTTGCTTTCCCTTGCATTCCTTGCCTTCCGTTACTCTTTCCTTGCCTTGCCGTGCATTGCCTAGCCTTGCGTTGTCGTGCATTAGCCTTGCCTTGCCTGACCGTGCCTTGCCTTGCGTTACCCTTTCCGTGCCTTGCCGTGCATTGCCTAGCTTGCGTTGTCATGCCTTAGCCCTGTTTCCCCTTGCCGTGCCGTTCCTTCCCTTACCCTTAACTTGCCTTGCTTTCCCTTGCCTTCCTTGCCTTCCGTTACTCTTTGCTTACCTTCCGTGCATTGCCTAGCCTTGCGTTGTCGTGTATTAGCCTTGCCTCGCCTGACAGTGCCTTGCCTTGCGTTACCGTTTCCTTGCCTTGCCGTGCATTGCCTAGCCGTGCGTTGTCGTGCATTAGCCTTGCCTTGCCTCACCGTGCCTTGCCTTGCGTTACCCTTTCCTTGCCTTGCCGTGCATTGCCTAGCTTTCGTTGTCGTGCCTTACCCTTGTTTCCCCTTGCCGTGCCGTGCCTTTTGTTTCAGTTGCCTTGCATTGCTTTGCCTTGCCTTCCTTTCCTTCTGTTACGCTTTCCTTGCCTAGCCGTGCACTGCCAAGGCTTGCGTTGTCGTGCATTAGCCTTGCCTCGACTGACCGTGCCTTGCCTTGCGTTACCCTTTCCTTGCTTTGCCGTGCATTGCCTAGCTTGCGTTGTCGTGCCTTAGCCTTGGTTCCCCTTGCCGTGCCGTGCCTTTTGTTTCACTTGCCTTGCATTGCTTTGCCTTACCTTCCTTTCCTTCTGTTACTCTTTCCTTGCCTAGCCTTGCACTGCCAAGCCTTGCGTCGTCGTGCATTAGCCTTGCCTCGACTGACCGTGCCTTGCCTTGCGTTACCCTTTCCTTGCCTTGCCGTGCTTTGCCTAGCTTGCGTTGTCGTGCCTTAGCCTTGTTTCCCCTTGCCGTGCCGTTCCTTCCCTTACTCTTAACTTGCCTTGCTTTCCCTTGCCTTCCTTGCCTTCCGTTACTCTTTGCTTACCTTCCGTGCATTGCCTAGCCTTGCGTTGTCGTTCCTTAGCCTTGCCTCGCTTGACCGTGCCTTGCCTTGCGTTACCCTCTCCTTCCCTTGCCTTGCTTTGCCTAGCCGTGCGTTGTCGTGCATCAGCCTTGCCTTGCCTCACCGTGCATTGCCTTGCGTTACCCTTTCCTTGCCTTGCCGTGCTTTGCCTAGCCTTGCGTTGTCGTGCCTTAGCCTTGTTTCCCCTTGCCGTGCCGTTCCTTCCGTTACTCTTGCCTTGCCTTGCTTTCCCTTGCATTCCTTACATTCCGTTACTCTTTCCTTGCCTTGCCGTGCATTGCCTAGCCTTGCGTTGTCGTGCATTAGCCTTGCCTTGCCTGACCGTGCCTTGCCTTGCGTTACCCTTTCCTTGCCTTGCCGTGCATTGCCTAGCTTGCGTTGTCATGCCTTAGCCCTGTTTCCCCTTGTCGTGCCGTTGCTTCCCTTACCCTTAACTTGCCTTGCTTTCCCTTGCCTTCCTTGCCTTCCGTTACTCTTTGCTTACCTTCCGTGCATTGCCTAGCCTTGCGTTGTCGTGCCTTAGCCTTGCCTCGCCTGACAGAGCCTTGCCTTGCGTTACCCTTTCCTTGCCTTTCCGTGCATTGCCTAGACGTGCGTTGTTGTGCATTAGCCTTGCCTTGCCTCACCGTGCCTTGCCTTGCGTTACCCTTTCCTTGCCTTGCCGTGCATTGCCTACCTTGCGTTGTCGTGCCTTACCCTTGTTTCCCCTTGCCGTGACGTGCCTTTTGTTACACTTGCCTTGCCTTGCTTTGCCTTGCCTTCCTTTCCTTCAGTTACTCTTTCCTTGCCTAGCCGTGCACTGCCTAGCCTTGCGTTGTCGTGCATTAGCCTTGCCTCGACTGACCGTGCCTTGCCTTGCGTTATCCTTTCCTTGCCTTGCCGTGCATTGCCTAGCTTGCGTTGTCGTGCATTTGCCTTGCCTTGCCTGACCGTGCCTTGCCTTGCGTTACCCTTTCCTTGCCTTGCCGTGCTTTGCCTAGCTTGCGTTGTCGTGCCTTAGTCTAGTTTCCCCTTTCCGTGCCGTTCCTTCCCTTACCTTTGCCTTGCCTTGCTTTCCCTTGCATTCCTTGCCTTCCGTTACTCTTTCCTTGCCTTGCCGTGCATTGCCTAGCCTTGCGTTGTCGTGCATTAGCCTTGCCTTGCCTGACCGTGCATTGCCTTGCGTTACCCTTTCCTTGCTTTGCCCTGCATTGCCTAGCCGTGCGTTGTCGTGCCTTAGCCTTGTTTCACCTTGCCGTAGGCTTGCTTGCGTTGACTTGTTTTGCCTTGCCTTCCTTGCCTTCCGTTACCCTTTCCTTGTCTTGCCGTGCTTTGCCTAGCCTTGCGTTGTCGTGCCTTACCCTTGCCTCGCCTGACAGAGCCTTGCCTTGCGTTACTCTTTCCGTGCCTTGCCGTGCATTGCCTAGCTTGCGTTGTCGTGCCTTAGCCTTGTTTCCCCTTGCCGTGCCGTTCCTTCCCTTACCCTTAACTTGCCTTGCTTTCCCTTGCCTTCCTTGCCTTCCGTTACTCTTTGCTTACCTTCCGTGCATTGCCTAGCCTTGCGTTGTCGTGTATTAGCCTTGCCTCGCCTGACAGTGCCTTGCCTTGCGTTACCCTTTCATTGCCTCACCGTGCCTTGCCTTGCGTTACCCTTTCCTTGCCTTGCCGTGCATTGCCTAGCTTGCGTTGTCGTGCCTTAGCCTTGTTTCCCCTTTCCGTGCCGTTCCTTCCCTTACCTTTGCCTTGCCTTGCTTTCCCTTGAATTCCTTGCCTTCCGTTACTCTTTCCTTGCCTTGCCGTGCATTGCCTAGCCTTGCGTTGTCGTGCATTAGCCTTGCCTTGCCTGACCGTGCCTTGCCTTGCGTTACCCTTTCCTTGCTTTGCCCTGCATTGCCTAGCCGTGCGTTGTCGTGCCTTAGCCTTGTTTCACCTTGCCGTAGGCTTGCTTGCGTTGACTTGTTTTGCCTTGCCTTCCTTGCCTTCCGTTACCCTCTCCTTGCCTTGCCGTGCTTTGCCTAGCCTTGCGTTGTCGAGCCTTAGCCTTGCCTCGCCTGACAGAGCCTTGCCTTGCGTTACTCTTTCCTTGCCTGGCCGTGCATTGCCTAGACGTGCGTTGCCGTGCCTTAGCCTTGTTTCCCCTTGCCGTGCCGTTCCTTCCGTTACCCCTGCCTTGCCTTGCTTTCCCTTGCCTTCCTTGCCTTCCGTTACTCTTTGCTTGCCTTCCCCGCATTGCCTAGCCTTGCGTTGTCGTGCCTTAGCCTGGCCTCGCCTGACCGTGACTTCCCTTGCGTTACCCTTTCCTTGCCTTGCCGTGCATTGCCTACCTTGCGTTGTCGTGCCTTACCCTTGTTTCCCCTTGCCGTGCCGTGCCTTTTGTTACACTTGCCTTGCCTTGCTTTGCCTTGCCTTCCTTTCCTTCTGTTACTCTTTCCTTGCCTAGCCGTGCACTGCCTAGACTTGCGTTGTCGTGCATTAGCCTTGCCTCGACTGACCGTGCCTTGCCTTACGTTACCCTTTCTTTGCCTTGCCGTGCATTGCTTAGCTTGCGTTGTCGTGCCTTAGCATGTTTCCCCTTGCCGTGCCGTTCCTTCCCTTACCCTTGCCTTGCCTTGCTTTCCCTTGCCTTTCTTGCCTTCCGTTACTCTTTGCTTGCCTTCCGTGCATTGCCTAGCTTTGCGTTTTCGTGCCTTAGCCTTGCCTTGCCTCACCGTGCCTTGCCTTACGTTACCCTTTCCTTGCCTTGCCGTGCATTGCCTAGCCTTGCGTTGTCGTGCCTTAGCCTTGCTTCCCCTTGCCGTGCCGTTCCTTCCGTTACTCTTAACTTGCCTTGCTTTCCCTTGCCTTCCTTGCCTTCCGTTACTCTTTGCTTACCTTTCGTGCATTGCCTAGCCTTGCGTTGTCGTGCCTTAGCCTTGCCTCGCTTGACCGTGCCTTGCCTTGCGTTACCCTCTCTTTCCCTTGCCTTGCTTTGCCTAGCCGTGCGTTGTCGTGCATTAGCCTTGCCTTGCCTCACCGTGCCTTGCCTTGCGTTACCCTTTCCTTGCCTTGCCGTGCATTGCCTAGCTTGCGTTGTCGTGCCTTAGCCTTGTTTCCCCTTTCCGTGCCGTTTCTTCCCTTACCTTTGCCTTGCCTTGTTTTCCCTTGCATTCCTTGCCTTCCGTTACTCTTTCCTTGCCTTGCCGTGCATTGCCTAGCCTTGCGTTGTCGTGCATTAGCCTTGCCTTGCCTGACCGTGCCTTGCCTTGCGTTACCCTTTCCTTGCTTTGCCCTGCATTGCCTAGCCGTGCGTTGTCGTGCCTTAGCCTTGTTTCACCTTGCCGTAGCCTTGCTTGCGTTGACTTGTTTTGCCTTGCCTTCCTTGCCTTCCGTTACCCTTTCCTTGCCTTGCCGTGCTTTGCCTAGCCTTGCGTTGTCGTGCCTTAGCCTTGCTTCCCCTTGCCGTGCCGTTCCTTCTGTTACTCTTGCCTTGCCTTGCTTTCCCTTGCATTCCTTGCCTTCCGTTACTCTTTCCATGCCTTGCCGTGCATTGCCTAGCCTTGCGTTGTCGTGCATTAGCCTTGCCTTGCCTCACCGTGCCTTGCCTTGCGTTACCCTTTCCTTGCCTTGCCGTGCATTGCCTAGCTTCCGTTGTCGTGCCTTACCCGTGTTTCCCCTTGCCGTGCCGTGCCTTTTGTTTCACTTGCCTTGCATTGCTTTGCCTTGCCTTCCTTTCCTTCTTTTACGCTTTCCTTGCCTAGCCGTGCACTGCCAAGGCTTGAATGTCGTGCATTAGCCTTGCCTCGACTGACCGTGCCTTGCCTTGCGTTACCCTTTCCTTGCCTTTCCGTGCATTGCCTAGCTTGCGTTGTCGTGCCTTAGCCTTGTTTCCCCTTGCCGTGCCGTGCCTTTTGTTTCACTTGCCTTGCATTGCTTTGCCTTGCCTTCCTTTCCTTCTGTTACTCTTTCCTTGCCTAGCCTTGCACTGCCAAGCCTTGCTTCGTCGTGCATTAGCCTTGCCTCGACTGACCGTGCCTTGCCTTGCGTTATCCTTTCCTTGCCTTGCCGTGCATTGCCTAGCTTGCGTTGTCGTGCCTTAGCCTTGTTTCCCCTTGCCGTGCCGTGCCGTTTGTTACACTTGCCTTGCCTTGCTTTGCCTTGCATTCCTATCCTTCCGTTACTCTTTCCTTGCCTAGCCGTGCACTGCCTATCCTTGCGTTGTCGTGCATTAGCCTTGCCTCGCCTGATCGTGCCTTGCCTTGCGTTACCCTTTCCTTGCCTTGCCGTGCATTGCCTAGCTTGCGTTGTCGTGCCTTAGCCTTGTTTCCCCTTGCCGTGCCGTGCCTTTTGTTACACTTGCCTTGCCTTGCTTTGCCTTGCCTTTCTATCCTTCCGTTACTCTTCCCTTGCCTAGCCGTGCACTGCCTAGCCTTGCGTTGTCGTGCATTAGCCTTGCCTCGCCTGATCGTGCCTTGCCTGGCGTTACTCTTTCCTTGCCTTGCCGTGCATTGCCAGGCTTGCGTTGTCGTGCCTTAGCCTTGTTTCCCCTTGCCGTGCCGTTCCTTCCCTTACCCTTGCCTTGCCTGGCTTTCCCTTGCTTTCATTGCCTTCCGTTACTCTTTGCTTGCCTTCCGTGCATTGCCTAGCCTTGCGTTGTCGTGCCTTAGCCTTGCTTCCCCTTGCCGTGCCGTTCCTTCTGTTACTCTTGCCTTGCCTTGCTTTCCCTTGCATTCCTTGCCTTCCGTTACTCTTTCCTTGCCTTGCCGTGCATTGCCTAGCCTTGCGTTGTCGTGCATTAGCCTTGCCTTGCCTGACCGTGCCTTGCCTTGCGTTACCCTTTCCGTGCCTTGCCGTGCATTGCCTAGCTTGCGTTGTCATGCCTTAGCCCTGTTTCCCCTTGCCGTGCCGTTCCTTCCCTTACCCTTAACTTGCCTTGCTTTCCCTTGCCTTCCTTGCCTTCCGTTACTCTTTGCTTACCTTCCGTGCATTGCCTAGCCTTGCGTTGGCGTGTATTAGCCTTGCCTCGCCTGACAGTGCCTTGCCTTGCGTTACCCTTTCCTTGCCTTGCCGTGCATTGCCTAGCCGTGCGTTGTCGTGCATTAGCCTTGCCTTGCCTCACCGTGCCTTGCCTTGCGTTACCCTTTCCTTGCCTTGCCGTGCATTGCCTAGCTTTCGTTGTCGTGCCTTACCCTTGTTTCCCCTTGCCGTGCCGTGCCTTTTGTTTCAGTTGCCTTGCATTGCTTTGCCTTGCCTTCCTTTCCTTCTGTTACGCTTTCCTTGCCTAGCCGTGCACTGCCAAGGCTTGCGTTGTCGTGCATTAGCCTTGCCTCGACTGACCGTGCCTTGCCTTGCATTACCCTTTCCTTGCTTTGCCGTGCATTGCCTAGCTTGCGTTGTCGTGCCTTAGCCTTGGTTCCCCTTGCCGTGCCGTGCCTTTTGTTTCACTTGCCTTGCATTGCTTTGCCTTACCTTCCTTTCCTTCTGTTACTCTTTCCTTGCCTAGCCTTGCACTGCCAAGCCTTGCGTCGTCGTGCATTAGCCTTGCCTCGACTGACCGTGCCTTGCCTTGCGTTACCCTTTCCTTGCCTTGCCGTGCTTTGCCTAGCTTGCGTTGTCGTGCCTTAGCCTTGTTTCCCCTTGCCGTGCCGTTCCTTCCCTTACTCTTAACTTGCCTTGCTTTCCCTTGCCTTCCTTGCCTTCCGTTACTCTTTGCTTACCTTCCGTGCATTGCCTAGCCTTGCGTTGTCGTTCCTTAGCCTTGCCTCGCTTGACCGTGCCTTGCCTTGCGTTACCCTCTCCTTCCCTTGCCTTGCTTTGCCTAGCCGTGCGTTGTCGTGCATCAGCCTTGCCTTGCCTCACCGTGCATTGCCTTGCGTTACCCTTTCCTTGCCTTGCCGTGCTTTGCCTAGCCTTGCGTTGTCGTGCCTTAGCCTTGTTTCCCCTTGCCGTGCCGTTCCTTCCGTTACTCTTGCCTTGCCTTGCTTTCCCTTGCATTCCTTACATTCCGTTACTCTTTCCTTGCCTTGCCGTGCATTGCCTAGCCTTCCGTTGTCGTGCATTAGCCTTGCATTTCCTGACCGTGCCTTGCCTTGCGTTACCCTTTCCTTGCCTTGCCGTGCATTGCCTAGCTTGCGTTGTCATGCCTTAGCCCTGTTTCCCCTTGTCGTGCCGTTGCTTCCCTTACCCTTAACTTGCCTTGCTTTCCCTTGCCTTCCTTGCCTTCCGTTACTCTTTGCTTACCTTCCGTGCATTGCCTAGCCTTGCGTTGTCGTGCCTTAGCCTTGCCTCGCCTGACAGAGCCTTGCCTTGCGTTACCCTTTCCTTGCCTTTCCGTGCATTGCCTAGACGTGCGTTGTTGTGCATTAGCCTTGCCTTGCCTCACCGTGCCTTGCCTTGCGTTACCCTTTCCTTGCCTTGCCGTGCATTGCCTACCTTGCGTTGTCGTGCCTTACCCTTGTTTCCCCTTGCCGTGACGTGCCTTTTGTTACATTTGCCTTGCCTTGCTTTGCCTTGCCTTCCTTTCCTTCAGTTACTCTTTCCTTGCCTAGCCGTGCACTGCCTAGCCTTGCGTTGTCGTGCATTAGCCTTGCCTCGACTGACCGTGCCTTGCCTTGCGTTATCCTTTCCTTGCCTTGCCGTGCATTGCCTAGCTTGCGTTGTCGTGCATTAGCCTTGCCTTGCCTGACCGTGCCTTGCCTTGCGTTACCCTTTCCTTGCCTTGCCGTGCTTTGCCTAGCTTGCGTTGTCGTGCCTTAGTCTAGTTTCCCTGTCCGTGCCGTTCCTTCCCTTACCTTTGCCTTGCCTTGCTTTCCCTTGCATTCCTTGCCTTCCGTTACTCTTTCCTTGCCTTGCCGTGCATTGCCTAGCCTTGCGTTGTCGTGCATTAGCCTTGCCTTGCCTGACCGTGCCTTGCCTTGCGTTACCCTTTCCTTGCTTTGCCCTGCATTGCCTAGCCGTGCGTTGTCGTGCCTTAGCCTTGTTTCACCTTGCCGTAGGCTTGCTTGCGTTGACTTGTTTTGCCTTGCCTTCCTTGCCTTCCGTTACCCTTTCCTTGCCTTGCCGTGCTTTGCCTAGCCTTGCGTTGTCGTGCCTTACCCTTGCCTCGCCTGACAGAGCCTTGCCTTGCGTTACTCTTTCCGTGCCTTGCCGTGCATTGCCTAGCTTGCGTTGTCATGCCTTAGCCCTGTTTCCCCTTGCCGTGCCGTTCCTTCCCTTACCCTTAACTTGCCTTGCTTTCCCTTGCCTTCCTTGCCTTCCGTTACTCTTTGCTTACCTTCCGTGCATTGCCTAGCCTTGCGTTGTCGTGTATTAGCCTTGCCTCGCCTGACAGTGCCTTGCCTTGCGTTACCCTTTCCTTGCCTTGCCGTGCATTGCCTAGCCGTGCGTTGTCGTGCATTAGCCTTGCCTTGCCTCACCGTGCCTTGCCTTGCGTTACCCTTTCCTTGCCTTGCCGTGCATTGCCTAGCTTGCGTTGTCGTGCCTTACCCTTGTTTCCCCTTGCCGTGCCGTGCCTTTTGTTTCAGTTGCCTTGCATTCCTTTGCCTTGCCTTCCTTTCTTTCTGTTACGCTTTCCTTGCCTAGCCGTGCACTGCCAAGGCTTGCGTTGTCGTGCATTAGCCTTGCCTCGACTGACCGTGCCTTGCCTTGCGTTACCCTTTCCTTGCCTTGCCGTGCATTGCCTAGCTTGCGTTGTCGTGCCTTAGCCTTGTTTCCCCTTGCCGTGCCGTGCCTTTTGTTTCACATGCCTTGCATTGCTTTGCCTTGCCTTCCTTTCCTTCTGTTACTCTTTCCTTGCCTAGCCTTGCACTGCCAAGCCTTGCGTCGTCGTGCATTAGCCTTGCCTGGACTGACCGTGCCTTGCCTTGCGTTACCCTTTCCTTGCCTTCCCGTGCATTGCCTAGCCGTGCGTTGTCGTGCCTTAGCCTTGTTTCACCTTGCCGTAGCCTTGCTTGCGTTGCCTTGCTTTGCCTTGCCTTCCTTGCCTTTCGTTACTCTTTGCTTGCCTTCCGTGCATTGCGTAGCCTTGCGTTGTCGTGCCGTAGCTTTTTTTGACCTTGCCATAGCCTTGCTTGCGTTACCTTGCTTTGCCTTGCATTCCTTGCCTTGCGTTACCCTTTCCTTGCCTTGCCGTGCATTGCCTAGCTTGCGTTGTCGTGCCTTAGCCTTTTTTCCCCTTGCCGTGCCGTGCCTTTTGTTACACTTGCCTTGCTTTGCCTTTGCCTTGCCTTCCATTCCTTCCGTTACTCGTTCCTTGCCTAGCCGTGCACTGCCTAGCCTTGCGTTGTCGTGCATTAGCGTTGCCTTGCATGACCGTGCCTTGCCTTGCGTTACCCTTTCCTTGCCTTGCCGTGCTTTGCCTAGCTTGCGCTGTCGTGCCTTAGCCTTGTTTCCCCTTTCCGTGCCGTTCCTTCCCTTACTCTTAACTTGCCTTGCTTTCCCTTGCCTTCCTTGCCTTCCGTTACTCTTTGCTTACCTTCCGTGCATTGCCTAGCCGTGCGTTGTCGTGCATCAGCCTTGCCTTGCCTCACCGTGCATTGCCTTGCGTTACCCTTTCCTTGCCTTGCCGTGCTTTGCCTAGCTTGCGTTGTCGTGCCTTAGCCTTGTTTCCCCTTGCCGTGCCGTTCCTTCCCTTACTCTTAACTTGCCTTGCTTTCCCTTGCCTTCCTTGCCTTCCGTTACTCTTTGCTTACCTTCCGTGCATTGCCTAGCCTTGCGTTGTCGTTCCTTAGCCTTGCCTCGCTTGACCGTGCCTTGCCTTGCGTTACCCTCTCCTTCCCTTGCCTTGCTTTGCCTAGCCGTGCGTTGTCGTGCATCAGCCTTGCCTTGCCTCACCGTGCATTGCCTTGCGTTACCCTTTCCTTGCCTTGCCGTGCTTTGCCTAGCCTTGCGTTGTCGTGCCTTAGCCTGGCCTCGCCTGACCGTGACTTCCCTTGCGTTACCCTTTCCTTGCCTTGCCGTGCATTGCCTACCTTGCGTTGTCGTGCCTTACCCTTGTTTCCCCTTGCCGTGCCGTGCCTTTTGTTACACTTGCCTTGCCTTGCTTTGCCTTGCCTTCCTTTCCTTCTGTTACTCTTTCCTTGCCTAGCCGTGCACTGCCTAGACTTGCGTTGTCGTGCATTAGCCTTGCCTCGACTGACCGTGCCTTGCCTTACGTTACCCTTTCTTTGCCTTGCCGTGCATTGCTTAGCTTGCGTTGTCGTGCCTTAGCATGTTTCCCCTTGCTGTGCCGTTCCTTCCCTTACCCTTGCCTTGCCTTGCTTTCCCTTGCCTTTCTTGCCTTCCGTTACTCTTTGCTTGCCTTCCGTGCATTGCCTAGCTTTGCGTTTTCGTGCCTTAGCCTTGCCTTGCCTCACCGTGCCTTGCCTTACGTTACCCTTTCCTTGCCTTGCCGTGCATTGCCTAGCCTTGCGTTGTCGTGCCTTAGCCTTGCTTCCCCTTGCCGTGCCGTTCCTTCCGTTACTCTTAACTTGCCTTGCTTTCCCTTGCCTTCCTTGCCTTCCGTTACTCTTTGCTTACCTTTCGTGCATTGCCTAGCCTTGCGTTGTCGTGCCTTAGCCTTGCCTCGCTTGACCGTGCCTTGCCTTGCGTTACCCTCTCTTTCCCTTGCCTTGCTTTGCCTAGCCGTGCGTTGTCGTGCATTAGCCTTGCCTTGCCTCACCGTGCCTTGCCTTGCGTTACCCTTTCCTTGCCTTGCCGTGCATTGCCTAGCTTGCGTTGTCGTGCCTTAGCCTTGTTTCCCCTTTCCGTGCCGTTCCTTCCCTTACCTTTGCCTTGCCTTGTTTTCCCTTGCATTCCTTGCCTTCCGTTACTCTTTCCTTGCCTTGCCGTGCATTGCCTAGCCTTGCGTTGTCGTGCATTAGCCTTGCCTTGCCTGACCGTGCCTTGCCTTGCGTTACCCTTTCCTTGCTTTGCCCTGCATTGCCTAGCCGTGCGTTGTCGTGCCTTAGCCTTGTTTCACCTTGCCGTAGCCTTGCTTGCGTTGACTTGTTTTGCCTTGCCTTCCTTGCCTTCCGTTACCCTTTCCTTGCCTTGCCGTGCTTTGCCTAGCCTTGCGTTGTCGTGCCTTAGCCTTGCTTCCCCTTGCCGTGCCGTTCCTTCTGTTACTCTTGCCTTGCCTTGCTTTCCCTTGCATTCCTTGCCTTCCGTTACTCTTTCCATGCCTTGCCGTGCATTGCCTAGCCTTGCGTTGTCGTGCATTAGCCTTGCCTTGCCTCACCGTGCCTTGCCTTGCGTTACCCTTTCCTTGCCTTGCCGTGCATTGCCTAGCTTCCGTTGTCGTGCCTTACCCGTGTTTCCCCTTGCCGTGCCGTGCCTTTTGTTTCACTTGCCTTGCATTGCTTTGCCTTGCCTTCCTTTCCTTCTTTTACGCTTTCCTTGCCTAGCCGTGCACTGCCAAGGCTTGAATGTCGTGCATTAGCCTTGCCTCGACTGACCGTGCCTTGCCTTGCGTTACCCTTTCCTTGCCTTTCCGTGCATTGCCTAGCTTGCGTTGTCGTGCCTTAGCCTTGTTTCCCCTTGCCGTGCCGTGCCTTTTGTTTCACTTGCCTTGCATTGCTTTGCCTTGCCTTCCTTTCCTTCTGTTACTCTTTCCTTGCCTAGCCTTGCACTGCCAAGCCTTGCTTCGTCGTGCATTAGCCTTGCCTCGACTGACCGTGCCTTGCCTTGCGTTATCCTTTCCTTGCCTTGCCGTGCATTGCCTAGCTTGCGTTGTCGTGCCTTAGCCTTGTTTCCCCTTGCCGTGCCGTGCCGTTTGTTACACTTGCCTTGCCTTGCTTTGCCTTGCATTCCTATCCTTCCGTTACTCTTTCCTTGCCTAGCCGTGCACTGCCTATCCTTGCGTTGTCGTGCATTAGCCTTGCCTCGCCTGATCGTGCCTTGCCTTGCGTTACCCTTTCCTTGCCTTGCCGTGCATTGCCTAGCTTGCGTTGTCGTGCCTTAGCCTTGTTTCCCCTTGCCGTGCCGTGCCTTTTGTTACACTTGCCTTGCCTTGCTTTGCCTTGCCTTCCTATCCTTCCGTTACTCTTCCCTTGCCTAGCCGTGCACTGCCTAGCCTTGCGTTGTCGTGCATTAGCCTTGCCTCGCCTGATCGTGCCTTGCCTGGCGTTACTCTTTCCTTGCCTTGCCGTGCATTGCCAGGCTTGCGTTGTCGTGCCTTAGCCTTGTTTCCCCTTGCCGTGCCGTTCCTTCCCTTACCCTTGCCTTGCCTGGCTTTCCCTTGCTTTCATTGCCTTCCGTTACTCTTTGCTTGCCTTCCGTGCATTGCCTAGCCTTGCGTTGTCGTGCCTTAGCCTTGCTTCCCCTTGCCGTGCCGTTCCTTCTGTTACTCTTGCCTTGCCTTGCTTTCCCTTGCATTCCTTGCCTTCCGTTACTCTTTCCTTGCCTTGCCGTGCATTGCCTAGCCTTGCGTTGTCGTGCATTAGCCTTGCCTTGCCTGACCGTGCCTTGCCTTGCGTTACCCTTTCCGTGCCTTGCCGTGCATTGCCTAGCTTGCGTTGTCATGCCTTAGCCCTGTTTCCCCTTGCCGTGCCGTTCCTTCCCTTACCCTTAACTTGCCTTGCTTTCCCTTGCCTTCCTTGCCTTCCGTTACTCTTTGCTTACCTTCCGTGCATTGCCTAGCCTTGCGTTGTCGTGCCTTAGCCTTGCCTCGCCTGACAGTGCCTTGCCTTGCGTTACCCTTTCCTTGCCTTGCCGTGCATTGCCTAGCCGTGCGTTGTCGTGCATTAGCCTTGCCTTGCCTCACCGTGCCTTGCCTTGCGTTACCCTTTCCTTGCCTTGCCGTGCATTGCCTAGCTTTCGTTGTCGTGCCTTACCCTTGTTTCCCCTTGCCGTGCCGTGCCTTTTGTTTCAGTTGCCTTGCATTGCTTTGCCTTGCCTTCCTTTCCTTCTGTTACGCTTTCCTTGCCTAGCCGTGCACTGCCAAGGCTTGCGTTGTCGTGCATTAGCCTTGCCTCGACTGACCGTGCCTTGCCTTGCATTACCCTTTCCTTGCTTTGCCGTGCATTGCCTAGCTTGCGTTGTCGTGCCTTAGCCTTGGTTCCCCTTGCCGTGCCGTGCCTTTTGTTTCACTTGCCTTGCATTGCTTTGCCTTACCTTCCTTTCCTTCTGTTACTCTTTCCTTGCCTAGCCTTGCACTGCCAAGCCTTGCGTCGTCGTGCATTAGCCTTGCCTCGACTGACCGTGCCTTGCCTTGCGTTACCCTCTCCTTCCCTTGCCTTGCTTTGCCTAGCCGTGCGTTGTCGTGCATCAGCCTTGCCTTGCCTCACCGTGCATTGCCTTGCGTTACCCTTTCCTTGCCTTGCCGTGCTTTGCCTAGCCTTGCGTTGTCGTGCCTTAGCCTTGTTTCCCCTTGCCGTGCCGTTCCTTCCGTTACTCTTGCCTTGCCTTGCTTCTCCTTGCATTCCTTACATTCCGTTACTCTTTCCTTGCCTTGCCGTGCATTGCCTAGCCTTCCGTTGTCGTGCATTAGCCTTGCATTTCCTGACCGTGCCTTGCCTTGCGTTACCCTTTCCTTGCCTTGCCGTGCATTGCCTAGCTTGCGTTGTCATGCCTTAGCCCTGTTTCCCCTTGTCGTGCCGTTGCTTCCCTTACCCTTAACTTGCCTTGCTTTCCCTTGCCTTCCTTGCCTTCCGTTACTCTTTGCTTACCTTCCGTGCATTGCCTAGCCTTGCGTTGTCGTGCCTTAGCCTTGCCTCGCCTGACAGAGCCTTGCCTTGCGTTACCCTTTCCTTGCCTTTCCGTGCATTGCCTAGACGTGCGTTGTTGTGCATTAGCCTTGCCTTGCCTCACCGTGCCTTGCCTTGCGTTACCCTTTCCTTGCCTTGCCGTGCATTGCCTACCTTGCGTTGTCGTGCCTTACCCTTGTTTCCCCTTGCCGTGACGTGCCTTTTGTTACATTTGCCTTGCCTTGCTTTGCCTTGCCTTCCTTTCCTTCAGTTACTCTTTCCTTGCCTAGCCGTGCACTGCTTAGCCTTGCGTTGTCGTGCATTAGCCTTGCCTCGACTGACCGTGCCTTGCCTTGCGTTATCCTTTCCTTGCCTTGCCGTGCATTGCCTAGCTTGCGTTGTCGTGCATTAGCCTTGCCTTGCCTGACCGTGCCTTGCCTTGCGTTACCCTTTCCTTGCCTTGCCGTGCTTTGCCTAGCTTGCGTTGTCGTGCCTTCGTCTAGTTTCCCCTTTCCGTGCCGTTCCTTCCCTTCCCTTTGCCTTGCCTTGCTTTCCCTTGCATTCCTTGCCTTCCGTTACTCTATCCTTGCCTTGCCGTGCATTGCCTAGCCTTGCGTTGTCGTGCATTAGCCTTGCCTTGCCTGACCGTGCCTTGCCTTGCGTTACCCTTTCCTTGCTTTGCCCTGCATTGCCTAGCCGTGCGTTGTCGTGCCTTAGCCTTGTTTCACCTTGCCGTAGGCTTGCTTGCGTTGACTTGTTTTGCCTTGCCTTCCTTGCCTTCCGTTACCCTTTCCTTGCCTTGCCGTGCTGTGCCTAGCCTTGCGTTGTCGTGCCTTACCCTTGCCTCGCCTGACAGAGCCTTGCCTTGCGTTACTCTTTCCGTGCCTTGCCGTGCATTGCCTAGCTTGCGTTGTCATGCCTTAGCCCTGTTTCCCCTTGCCGTGCCGTTCCTTCCCTTACCCTTAACTTGCCTTGCTTTCCCTTGCCTTCCTTGCCTTCCGTTACTCTTTGCTTACCTTCCGTGCATTGCCTAGCCTTGCGTTGTCGTGTATTAGCCTTGCCTCGCCTGACAGTGCCTTGCCTTGCGTTACCCTTTCCTTGCCTTGCCGTGCATTGCCTAGCCGTGCGTTGTCGTGCATTAGCCTTGCCTTGCCTCACCGTGCCTTGCCTTGCGTTACCCTTTCCTTGCCTTGCCGTGCATTGCCTAGCTTGCGTTGTCGTGCCTTACCCTTGTTTCCCCTTGCCGTGCCGTGCCTTTTGTTTCAGTTGCCTTGCATTCCTTTGCCTTGCCTTCCTTTCTTTCTGTTACGCTTTCCTTGCCTAGCCGTGCACTGCCAAGGCTTGCGTTGTCGTGCATTAGCCTTGCCTCGACTGACCGTGCCTTGCCTTGCGTTACCCTTTCCTTGCCTTGCCGTGCATTGCCTAGCTTGCGTTGTCGTGCCTTAGCCTTGTTTCCCCTTGCCGTGCCGTGCCTTTTGTTTCACATGCCTTGCATTGCTTTGCCTTGCCTTCCTTTCCTTCTGTTACTCTTTCCTTGCCTAGCCTTGCACTGCCAAGCCTTGCGTCGTCGTGCATTAGCCTTGCCTGGACTGACCGTGCCTTGCCTTGCGTTACCCTTTCCTTGCCTTCCCGTGCATTGCCTAGCCGTGCGTTGTCGTGCCTTAGCCTTGTTTCACCTTGCCGTAGCCTTGCTTGCGTTGCCTTGCTTTGCCTTGCCTTCCTTGCCTTTCGTTACTCTTTGCTTGCCTTCCGTGCATTGCGTAGCCTTGCGTTGTCGTGCCGTAGCTTTTTTTGACCTTGCCATAGCCTTGCTTGCGTTACCTTGCTTTGCCTTGCATTCCTTGCCTTGCGTTACCCTTTCCTTGCCTTGCCGTGCATTGCCTAGCTTGCGTTGTCGTGCCTTAGCCTTTTTTCCCCTTGCCGTGCCGTGCCTTTTGTTACACTTGCCTTGCCTTGCTTTGCCTTGCCTTCCATTCCTTCCGTTACTCGTTCCTTGCCTAGCCGTGCACTGCCTAGCCTTGCGTTGTCGTGCATTAGCGTTGCCTTGCATGACCGTGCCTTGCCTTGCGTTACCCTTTCCTTGCCTTGCCGTGCTTTGCCTAGCTTGCGCTGTCGTGCCTTAGCCTTGTTTCCCCTTTCCGTGCCGTTCCTTCCCTTACTCTTAACTTGCCTTGCTTTCCCTTGCCTTCCTTGCCTTCCGTTACTCTTTGCTTACCTTCCGTGCATTGCCTAGCCGTGCGTTGTCGTGCATCAGCCTTGCCTTGCCTCACCGTGCATTGCCTTGCGTTACCCTTTCCTTGCCTTGCCGTGCTTTGCCTAGCTTGCGTTGTCGTGCCTTAGCCTTGTTTCCCCTTGCCGTGCCGTTCCTTCCCTTACTCTTAACTTGCCTTGCTTTCCCTTGCCTTCCTTGCCTTCCGTTACTCTTTGCTTACCTTCCGTGCATTGCCTAGCCTTGCGTTGTCGTTCCTTAGCCTTGCCTCGCTTGACCGTGCCTTGCCTTGAGTTACCCTCTCCTTCCCTCTCCTTGCTTTGCCTAGCCGTGCGTTGTCGTGCATCAGCCTTGCCTTGCCTCACCGTGCATTGCCTTGCGTTACCCTTTCCTTGCCTTGCCGTGCTTTGCCTAGCCTTGCGTTGTCGTGCCTTAGCCTTGTTTCCCCTTGCCGTGCCGTTCCTTCCGTTACCCTTTCCTTGCCTTGCCGTGCTTTGCCTAGCCTTGCGTTGTCGTGCCTTAGCCTTGTTTCCCCTTGCCGTGCCGTTCCTTCCCTTACCCTTAACTTGCCTTGCTTTCCCTTGCCTTCCTTGCCTTCCGTTACTCTTTGCTTACCTTCCGTGCATTGCCTAGCCTTGCGTTGTCATGCCTTAGCCTTGCCTCGCCTGACAGAGCCTTGCCTTGCGTTACTCTTTCCTTGCCTGGCCGTGCATTGCCTAGACGTGCGTTGCCGTGCCTTAGCCTTGTTTCCCCTTGCCGTGCCGTTCCTTCCGTTACCCCTGCCTTGCCTTGCTTTCCCTTGCCTTCCTTGCCTTCCGTTACTCTTTGCTTGCCTTCCCCGCATTGCCTAGCCTTGCGTTGTCGTGCCTTAGCCTGGCCTCGCCTGACCGTGACTTCCCTTGCGTTACCCTTTCCTTGCCTTGCCGTGCATTGCCTACCTTGCGTTGTCGTGCCTTACCCTTGTTTCCCCTTGCCGTGCCGTGCCTTTTGTTACACTTGCCTTGCCTTGCTTTGCCTTGCCTTCCTTTCCTTCTGTTACTCTTTCCTTGCCTAGCCGTGCACTGCCTAGCCTTGCGTTGTCGTGCATTAGCCTTGCCTCGACTGACCGTGCCTTGCCTTGCGTTACCCTTTACTTGCCTTGCCGTGCATTGAATAGCCTTGCGTTGTCGTGCCTTAGCCTTGCTTCCCCTTGCCGTGCCGTTCCTTCCGTTACTCTTGCCTTGTCTTGCTTTCCCTTGCATTCCTTGCCTTCCGTTACTCTTTCCTTGCCTTGCCGTGCATTGCCTAGCCTTGCGTTGTCGTGCATTAGCCTTGCCTTGCCTGACCGTGCCTTGCCTTGCGTTACCCTTTCCTTGCCTTGCCGTGCATTGCCTAGCTTTCGTTGTCATGCCTTAGCCCTGTTTCCCCTTGTCGTGCCGTTGCTTCCCTTACCCTTAACTTGCCTTGCTTTCCCTTGCCTTCCTTGCCTTCCGTTATTCTTTGCTTACCTTCCGTGCATTGCCTAGCCTTGCGTTGTCGTGCCTTAGCCTTGCTTCGCCTGACAGAGCCTTGCCTTGCGTTACCCTTTCCTTGCCTTTCCGTGCATTGCCTAGACGTGCGTTGTTGTGCATTAGCCTTGCCTTGCCTCACCGTGCCTTGCCTTGCGTTACCCTTTCCTTGCCTTGCCGTGCATTGCCTACCTTGCGTTGTCGTGTCTTACCCTTGTTTCCCCTTGCCGTGACGTGCCTTTTGTTACACTTGCCTTGCCTTGCTTTGCCTTGCCTTCCTTTCCTTCAGTTACTCTTTCCTTGCCTAGCCGTGCACTGCCTAGCCTTGCGTTGTCGTGCATTAGCCTTGCCTCGACTGACCGTGCCTTGCCTTGCGTTACCTTTTCCTTGCCTTGCCGTGCATTGCCTAGCTTGCGTTGTCGTGCATTAGCCTTGCCTTGCCTGACCGTGCCTTGCCTTGCGTTACCCTTTCCTTGCCTTGCCGTGCTTTGCCTAGCTTGCGTTGTCGTGCCTTAGTCTTGTTTCCCCTTACCGTGCCGTTCCTTCCCTTACTCTTAACTTGCCTTGCTTTCCCTTGCCTTCCTTGCCTTCCGTTACTCTTTGCTTACCTTTCGTGCATTGCCTAGCCTTGCGTTGTCGTGCCTTAGCCTTGCCTCGCTTGACCGTGCCTTGCCTTGCGTTACCCTCTCTTTCCCTTGCCTTGCTTTGCCTAGCCGTGCGTTGTCGTGCATTAGCCTTGCCTTGCCTCACCGTGCCTTGCCTTGCGTTACCCTTTCCTTGCCTTGCCGTGCATTGCCTAGCTTGCGTTGTCGTGCCTTAGCCTTGTTTCCCCTTTCCGTGCCGTTCCTTCCCTTACCTTTGCCTTGCCTTGCTTTCCCTTGAATTCCTTGCCTTCCGTTACTCTTTCCTTACCTTGCCGTGCATTGCCTAGCCTTGCGTTGTCGTGCATTAGCCTTGCCTTGCCTGACCGTGCCTTGCCTTGCGTTACCCTTTCCTTGCTTTGCCCTGCATTGCCTAGCCGTGCGTTGTCGTGCCTTAGCCTTGTTTCACCTTGCCGTAGGCTTGCTTGCGTTCACTTGTTTTGCCTTGCCTTCCTTGCCTTCCGTTACCCTCTCCTTGCCTTGCCGTGCTTTGCCTAGCCTTGCGTTGTCGAGCCTTAGCCTTGCCTCGCCTGACAGAGCCTTGCTTTGCGTTACTCTTTCCTTGCCTGGCCGTGCATTGCCTAGACGTGCGTTGCCGTGCCTTAGCCTTGTTTCCCCTTGCCGTGCCGTTCCTTCCGTTACCCCTGCCTTGCCTTGCTTTCCCTTGCCTTCCTTGCCTTCCGTTACTCTTTGCTTGCCTTCCCCGCATTGCCTAGCCTTGCGTTGTCGTGCCTTAGCCTGGCCTCGCCTGACCGTGACTTCCCTTGCGTTACCCTTTCCTTGCCTTGCCGTGCATTGCCTACCTTGCGTTGTCGTGCCTTACCCTTGTTTCCCCTTGCCGTGCCGTGCCTTTTGTTACACTTGCCTTGCCTTGCTTTGCCTTGCCTTCCTTTCCTTCTGTTACTCTTTCCTTGCCTAGCCGTGCACTGCCTAGACTTGCGTTGTCGTGCATTAGCCTTGCCTCGACTGACCGTGCCTTGCCTTACGTTACCCTTTCTTTGCCTTGCCGTGCATTGCTTAGCTTGCGTTGTCGTGCCTTAGCATGTTTCCCCTTGCCGTGCCGTTCCTTCCCTTACCCTTGCCTTGCCTTGCTTTCCCTTGCCTTTCTTGCCTTCCGTTACTCTTTGCTTGCCTTCCGTGCATTGCCTAGCTTTGCGTTTTCGTGCCTTAGCCTTGCCTTGCCTCACCGTGCCTTGCCTTACGTTACCCTTTCCTTGCCTTGCCGTGCATTGCCTAGCCTTGCGTTGTCGTGCCTTAGCCTTGCTTCCCCTTGCCGTGCCGTTCCTTCCGTTACTCTTGCCTTGTCTTGCTTTCCCTTGCATTCCTTGCCATCCGTTACTCTTTCCTTGCCTTGCCGTGCATTGCCTAGCCTTGCGTTGTCGTGCATTAGCCTTGCCTTGCCTGACCGTGCCTTGCCTTGCGTTACCCTTTCCTTGCCTTGCCGTGCATTGCCTAGCTTGCGTTGTCATGCCTTAGCCCTGTTGCCCCTTGCCGTGCCGTTGCTTCCCTTACCCTTAACTTGCCTTGCTTTCCCTTGCCTTCCTTGCCTTCCGTTACTCTTTGCTTACCTTCCGTGCATTGTCTAGCCTTGCGTTGTCGTGCCTTAGCCTTGCCTCGCCTGACAGAGCCTTGCCTTGCGTTACCCTTTCCTTGCCTTTCCGTGCATTGCCTAGACGTGCGTTGTTGTGCATTAGCCTTGCCTTGCCTCACCGTGCCTTGCCTTGCGTTACCCTTTCCTTGCCTTGCCGTGCATTGCCTACCTTGCGTTGTCGTGCCTTACCCTTGTTTCCCCTTGCCGTGACGTGCCTTTTGTTACATTTGCCTTGCCTTGCTTTGCCTTGCCTTCCTTTCTTTCAGTTACTCTTTCCTTGCCTAGCCGTGCACTGCCTAGCCTTGCGTTGTCGTGCATTAGCCTTGCCTCGACTGACCGTGCCTTTCCTTGCTTTACCCTTTCCTTGCCTTGCCGTGCATTGCCTAGCTTGCGTTGTCGTGCATTAGCCTTGCCTTGCCTGACCGTGCCTTGCCTTGCGTTACCCTTTCCTTGCCTTGCCGTGCATTGCCTAGCTTGCGTTGTCGTGCCTTAGTCTAGTTTCCCCTTTCCGTGCCGTTCCTTCCCTTACCTTTGCCTTGCCTTGCTTTCCCTTGCATTCCTTGCCTTCCGTTTCTCTTTCCTTGCCTTGCCGTGCATTGCCTAGCCTTGCGTTGTCGTGCATTAGCCTTGCCTTGCCTGACCGTGCCTTGCCTTGCGTTACCCTTTCCTTGCTTTGCCCTGCATTGCCCAGCCGTGCGTTGTCGTGCCTTAGCCTTGTTTCACCTTGCCGTAGGCTTGCTTGCGTTGACTTGTTTTGCCTTGCCTTCCTTGCCTTCCGTTACCCTTTCCTTGCCTTGCCGTGCTTTGCCTAGCCTTGCGTTGTCGTGCCTTACCCTTGCCTCGCCTGACAGAGCCTTGCCTTGCGTTACTCTTTCCTTGCCTTGCCGTGCATTGCCTAGCTTGCGTTGTCATGCCTTAGCCCTGTTTCCCCTTGCCGTGCCGTTCCTTCCCTTACCCTTAACTTGCCTTGCTTTCCCTTGCCTTCCTTGCCTTCCGTTACTCTTTGCTTACCTTCCGTGCATTGCCTAGCCTTGCGTTGTCGTGTATTAGCCTTGCCTCGCCTGACAGTGCCTTGCCTTGCGTTACCCTTTCCTTGCCTTGCCGTGCATTGCCTAGCCGTGCGTTGTCGTGCATTAGCCTTGCCTTGCCTCACCGTGCCTTGCCTTGCGTTACCCTTTCCTTGCCTTGCCGTGCATTGCCTAGCTTTCGTTGTCGTGCCTTACCCTTGTTTCCCCTTGCCGTGCCGTGCCTTTTGTTTCAGTTGCCTTGCATTCCTTTGCCTTGCCTTCCTTTCTTTCTGTTACGCTTTCCTTGCCTAGCCGTGCACTGCCAAGGCTTGCGTTGTCGTGCATTAGCCTTGCCTCGCCTGACAGAGCCTTGCCTTGCGTTACTCTTTCCTTGCCTGGCCGTGCATTGCCTAGACGTGCGTTGCCGTGCCTTAGCCTTGTTTCCCCTTGCCGTGCCGTTCCTTCCGTTACCCCTGCCTTGCCTTGCTTTCCCTTGCCTTCCTTGCCTTCCGTTACACTTTGCTTGCCTTCCCTGCATTGCCTAGCCTTGCGGTGTCGTGCCTTAGCCTGGCCTCGCCTGACCGTGACTTCCCTTGCGTTACCCTTTCCTTGCCTTGCCGTGCATTGCCTACCTTGCGTTGTCGTGCCTTACCCGTGTTTCCCCTTGCCGTGCCGTGCCTTTGGTTACACTTGCCTTGCCTTGCTTTGCCTTGCCTTCCTTTCCTTCTGTTACTCTTTCCTTGCCTAGCCGTGCACTGCCTAGACTTGCGTTGTCGTGCATTAGCCTTGCCTCGACTGACCGTGCCTTGCCTTGCGTTACCCTCTCCTTCCCTTGCCTTGCTTTGCCTAGCCGTGCGTTGTCGTGCATCAGCCTTGCCTTGCCTGACCGTGCATTGCCTTGCGTTACCCTTTCCTTGCCTTGCCGTGCTTTGCCTAGCCTTCCGTTGTCGTGCCTTAGCCTTGTTTCCCCTTGCCGTGCCGTTCCTTCCGTTACTCTTGCCTTGCCTTGCTTTCCCTTGCATTCCTTACATTCCGTTACTCTTTCCTTGCCTTGCCGTGCATTGCCTAGCCTTCCGTTGTCGTGCATTAGCCTTGCATTTCCTGACCGTGCCTTGCCTTGCGTTACCCTTTCCTTGCCTTGCCGTGCATTGCCAAGCTTGCGTTGTCATGCCTTAGCCCTGTTTCCCCTTGTCGTGCCGTTGCTTCCCTTACCCTTAACTTGCCTTGCTTTCCCTTACCTTCCTTGATTTCCGTTACTCTTTGCTTACCTTCCGTACATTGCCTAGCCTTGCGTTGTCGTGCCTTAGCCTTGCCTCGCCTGACAGAGCCTTGCCTTGCGTTACCCTTTCCTTGCCTTTCCGTGCATTGCCTAGACGTGCGTTGTTGTGCATTAGCCTTGCCTTGCCTCACCGTGCCTTGCCTTGCGTTACCCTTTCCTTGCCTTGCCGTGCATTGCCTACCTTGCGTTGTCGTGCCTTACCCTTGTTTCCCCTTGCCGTGACGTGCCTTTTGTTACATTTGCCTTGCCTTGCTTTGCCTTGCCTTCCTTTCCTTCAGTTACTCTTTCCTTGCCTAGCCGTGCACTGCCTAGCCTTGCGTTGTCGTGCATTAGGCTTGCCTCGACTGTCCGTGCCTTGCCTTGCGTTACCCTTTCCTTGCCTTGACGTGCATTGCCTAGCTTGCGTTGTCGTGCATTAGCCTTGCCTTGCCTGACCGTGCCTTGCCTTGCGTTACCCTTTCCTTGCCTTGCCGTGCTTTGCCTAGCTTGCGTTGTCGTGCCTTAGTCTTGTTTCCCCTTTCCGTGCCGTTCCTTCCCTTACCTTTGCCTTGCCTTGCTTTCCCTTGCATTCCTTGCCTTCCGTTACTCTTTCCTTGCCTTGCCGTGCATTGCCTAGCCTTGCGTTGTCGTGCATTAGCCTTGCCTTGCCTGACCGTGCCTTGCCTTGCGTTACCCTTTTCCTTGCTTTGCCCTGCATTGCCTAGCCGTGCGTTGTCGTGCCTTAGCCTTGTTTCACCTTGCCGTAGGCTTGCTTGCGTTGACTTGTTTTGCCTTGCCTTCCTTGACTTCCGTTACCCTTTCCTTGCCTTGCCGTGCTTTGCCTAGCCTTGCGTTGCCGTGCCTTACCCTTGCCTCGCCTGACAGAGCCTTGCCTTTCGTTACTCTTTCCTTGCCTGGCCGTGCATTGCCTAGACGTGCGTTGCCGTGCCTTAGCCTTGTTTCCCCTTGCCGTGCCGTTCCTTCCGTTACCCCTGCCTTGCCTTGCTTTCCCTTGCCTTCCTTGCCTTCCGTTACTCTTTGCTTGCCTTCCCCGCATTGCCTAACCTTGCGTTGTCGTGCCTTAGCCTGGCCTCGCCTGACCGTGACTTCCCTTGCGTTACCCTTTCCTTGCCTTGCCGTGCATTGCCTACCTTGCGTTGTCGTGCCTTACCCTTTTTTCCCCTTGCCGGGACGTGCCTTTAGTTACACTTGCCTTGCCTTGCTTTGCCTTGCCTTCCTTTCCTTCTGTTACTCTTTCCTTGCCTAGCCGTGCACTGCCTAGCCTTGCGTTGTCGTGCATTAGCCTTGCCTCGACTGACCGTGCCTTGCCTTGCGTTACCCTTTCCTTGCCTTCCCGTGCATTGCCTAGCCGTGCGTTGTCGTGCCTTAGCCTTGTTTCACCTTGCCGTAGCCTTGCTTGCGTTGCCTTGCTTTGCCTTGCCTTCCTTGCCTTCCGTTACTCTTTGCTTGCCTTCCGTGCATTGCGTAGCCTTGCGTTGTCGTGCCGTAGCTTTTTTTGAACTTGCCATAGCCTTGCTTGCGTTACCTTGCTTTGCCTTGCATTCCTTGCCTTGCGTTACCCTTTCCTTGCCTTGCAGTGCATTGCCTAGCTTGCGTTGTCGTGCCTTAGCCTTTTTTCCCCTTGCCGTGCCGTGCCTTTTGTTACACTTGCCTTGCCTTGCTTTGCCTTGCCTTCCATTCCTTCCGTTACTCGTTCCTTGCCTAGCCGTGCACTGCCTAGCCTTGCGTTGTCGTGCCTTAGCCTTGCTTCGCCTGACAGAGCCTTGCCTTGCGTTACCCTTTCCTTGCCTTTCCGTGCATTGCCTAGACGTGCGTTGTTGTGCATTAGCCTTGCCTTGCCTCACCGTGCCTTGCCTTGCGTTACCCTTTCCTTGCCTTGCCGTGCATTGCCTACCTTGCGTTGTCGTGCCTTACCCTTGTTTCCCCTTGCCGTGACGTGCCTTTTGTTACACTTGCCTTGCCTTGCTTTGCCTTGCCTTCCTTTCCTTCAGTTACTCTTTCCTTGCCTAGCCGTGCACTGCCTAGCCTTGCGTTGTCGTGCATTAGCCTTGCCTCGACTGACCGTGCCTTGCCTTGCGTTACCCTTTCCTTGCCTTGCCGTGCATTGCCTAGCGTGCGTTGTCGTGCACTAGCCTTGCCTTGCCTGACCGTGCCTTGCCTTGCGTTACCCTTTCCTTGCCTTGCCGTGCTTTGCCTAGCTTGCGTTGTCGTGCCTTAGTCTTGTTTCCCCTTACCGTGCCGTTCCTTCCCTTACTCTTAACTTGCCTTGCTTTCCCTTGCCTTCCTTGCCTTCCGTTACTCTTTGCTTACCTTTCGTGCATTGCCTAGCCTTGCGTTGTCGTGCCTTAGCCTTGCCTGGCTTGACCGTGCCTTGCCTTCCGTTACCCTCTCTTTCCCTTGCCTTGCTTTGCCTAGCCGTGCGTTGTCGTGCATTAGCCTTGCCTTGCCTCACCGTGCCTTGCCTTGCGTTACCCTTTCCTTGCCTTGCCGTGCATTGCCTAGCTTGCGTTGTCGTGCCTTAGCCTTGTTTCCCCTTTCCGTGCCGTTCCTTCCCTTACCTTTGCCTTGCCTTGCTTTCCCTTGAATTCCTTGACTTCCGTTACTCTTTCCTTGCCTTGCCGTGCATTGCCTAGCCTTGCGTTGTCGTGCATTAGCCTTGCCTTGCCTGACCGTGCCTTGCCTTGCGTTACCCTTTCCTTGCTTTGCCCTGCATTGCCTAGCCGTGCGTTGTCGTGCCTTAGCCTTGTTTCACCTTGCCGTAGGCTTGCTTGCGTTGACTTGTTTTGCCTTGCCTTCCTTGCCTTCCGTTACCCTCTCCTTGCCTTGCCGTGCTTTGCCTAGCCTTGCGTTGTCGAGCCTTAGCCTTGCCTCGCCTGACAGAGCCTTGCCTTGCGTTACTCTTTCCTTGCCTGGCCGTGCATTGCCTAGACGTGCGTTGCCGTGCCTTAGCCTTGTTTCCCCTTGCCGTGCCGTTCCTTCCGTTACCCCTGCCTTGCCTTGCTTTCCCTTGCCTTCCTTGCCTTCCGTTACTCTTTGCTTGCCTTCCCCGAATTGCCTAGCCTTGCGTTGTCGTGCCTTAGCCTGGCCTCGCCTGACCGTGACTTCCCTTGCGTTACCCTTTCCTTGCCTTGCCGTGCATTGCCTACCTTGCGTTGTCGTGCCTTACCCTTGTTTCCCCTTGCCGTGCCGTGCCTTTTGTTACACTTGCCTTGCCTTGCTTTGCCTTGCCTTCCTTTCCTTCTGTTACTCTTTCCTTGCCTAGCCGTGCACTGCCTAGACTTGCGTTGTCGTGCATTAGCCTTGCCTCCACTGACCGTGCCTTGCCTTACGTTACCCTTTCTTTGCCTTGCCGTACATTGCTTAGCTTGCGTTGTCGTGCCTTAGCATGTTTCCCCTTGCCGTGCCGTTCCTTCCCTTACCCTTGCCTTGCCTTGCTTTCCCTTGCCTTTCTTGCCTTCCGTTACTCTTTGCTTGCCTTCCGTGCATTGCCTAGCTTTGCGTTTTCGTGCCTTAGCCTTGCCTTGCCTCACCGTGCCTTGCCTTACGTTACCCTTTCCTTGCCTTGCCGTGCATTGCCTAGCCTTGCGTTGTCGTGCCTTAGCCTTGCTTCCCCTTGCCGTGCCGTTCCTTCCGTTACTCTTGCCTTGTCTTGCTTTCCCTTGCATTCCTTGCCATCCGTTACTCTTTCCTTGCCTTGCCGTGCATTGCCTAGCCTTGCGTTGTCGTGCATTAGCCTTGCCTTGCCTGACCGTGCCTTGCCTTGCGTTACCCTTTCCTTGGCTTGCCGTGCATTGCCTAGCTTGCGTTGTCATGCCTTAGCCCTGTTGCCCCTTGCCGTGCCGTTGCTTCCCTTACCCTTAACTTGCCTTGCTTTCCCTTGCCTTCCTTGCCTTCCGTTACTCTTTGCTTACCTTCCGTGCATTGCCTAGCCTTGCGTTGTCGTGCCTTAGCCTTGCCTCGCCTGACAGAGCCTTGCCTTGCGTTACCCTTTCCTTGCCTTTCCGTGCATTGCCTAGACGTGCGTTGTTGTGCATTAGCCTTGCCTTGCCTCACCGTGCCTTGCCTTGCGTTACCCTTTCCTTGCCTTGCCGTGCATTGCCTACCTTGCGTTGTCGTGCCTTACCCTTGTTTCCCCTTGCCGTGACGTGCCTTTTGTTACATTTGCCTTGCCTTGCTTTGCCTTGCCTTCCTTTCTTTCAGTTACTCTTTCCTTGCCTAGCCGTGCACTGCCTAGCCTTGCGTTGTCGTGCATTAGCCTTGCCTCGACTGACCGTGCCTTGCCTTGCGTTACCCTTTCCTTGCCTTGCCGTGCATTGCCTAGCTTGCGTTGTCGTGCATTAGCCTTGCCTTGCCTGACCGTGCCTTGCCTTGCGTTACCCTTTCCTTGCCTTGCCGTGCTTTGCCTAGCTTGCGTTGTCGTGCCTTAGTCTAGTTCCCCCTTTCCGTGCCGTTCCTTCCCTTACCTTTGCCTTGCCCTGCTTTTCCTTGCATTCCTTGCCTTCCGTTACTCTTTCCTTGCCTTGCCGTGCATTGCCTAGCCTTGCGTTGTCGTGCATTAGCCTTGCCTTGCCTGACCGTGCCTTGCCTTGCGTTACCCTTTCCTTGCTTTGCCCTGCATTGCCTAGCCGTGCGTTGTCGTGCCTTAGCCTTGTTTCACCTTGCCGTAGGCTTGCTTGCGTTGACTTGTTTTGCCTTGCCTTCCTTGCCTTCCGTTACCCTTTCCTTGCCTTGCCGTGCTTTGCCTAGCCTTGCGTTGTCGTGCCTTACCCTTGCCTCGCCTGACAGAGCCTTGCCTTGCGTTACTCTTTCCGTGCCTTGCCGTGCATTGCCTAGCTTGCGTTGTCATGCCTTAGCCCTGTTTCCCCTTGCCGTGCCGTTCCTTCCCTTACCCTTAACTTGCCTTGCTTTCCCTTGCCTTCCTTGCCTTCCGTTACTCTTTGCTTACCTTCCGTGCATTGCCTAGCCTTGCGTTGTCGTGTATTAGCCTTGCCTCGCCTGACAGTGCCTTGCCTTGCGTTACCCTTTCCTTGCCTTGCCGTGCATTGCCTAGCCGTGCGTTGTCGTGCATTAGCCTTGCCTTGCCTCACCGTCCCTTGCCTTGCGTTACCCTTTCCTTGCCTTGCCGTGCATTGCCTAGCTTGCGTTGTCGTGCCTTACCCTTGTTTCCCCTTGCCGTGCCGTGCCGTTTGTTTCAGTTGCCTTGCATTCCTTTGCCTTGCCTTCCTTTCCTTCTGTTACGCTTTCCTTGCCTAGCCGTGCACTGCCAAGGCTTGCGTTGTCGTGCATTAGCCTTGCCTCGCCTGACAGAGCCTTGCCTTGCGTTACTCTTTCCTTGCCTGGCCGTGCATTGCCTAGACGTGCGTTGCCGTGCCTTAGCCTTGTTTCCCCTTGCCGTGCCGTTCCTTCCGTTACCCCTGCCTTGCCTTGCTTTCCCTTGCCTTCCTTGCCTTCCGTTACTCTTTGCTTGCCTTCCCCGCATTGCCTAGCCTTGCGTTGTCGTGCCTTAGCCTGGCCTCGCCTGACCGTGACTTCCCTTGCGTTACCCTTTCCTTGCCTTGCCGTGCATTGCCTACCTTGCGTTGTCGTGCTTACCCTTGTTTCCCCTTGCCGTGCCGTGCCTTTTGTTACACTTGCCTTGCCTTGCTTTGCCTTGCCTTCCTTTCCTTCTGTTACTCTTTCCTTGCCTAGCCGTGCACTGCCTAGCCTTGCGTTGTCGTGCATTAGCCTTGCCTCGACTGACCGTGCCTTGCCTTGCGTTACCCTCTCCTTCCCTTGCCTTGCTTTGCCTAGCCGTGCGTTGTCGTGCATCAGCCTTGCCTTGCCTCACCGTGCATTGCCTTGCGTTACCCTTTCCTTGCCTTGCCGTGCTTTGCCTAGCCTTGCGTTGTCGTGCCTTAGCCTTGTTTCCCCTTGCCGTGCCGTTCCTTCCGTTACTCTTGCCTTGCCTTGCTTTCCCTTGCATTCCTTACATTCCGTTACTCTTTCCTTGCCTTGCCGTGCATTGCCTAGCCTTCCGTTGTCGTGCATTAGCCTTGCATTTCCTGACCGTGCCTTGCCTTGCGTTACCCTTTCCTTGCCTTGCCGTGCATTGCCTAGCTTGCGTTGTCATGCCTTAGCCCTGTTTCCCCTTGTCGTGCCGTTGCTTCCCTTACCCTTAACTTGCCTTGCTTTCCCTTGCCTTCCTTGCTTTCCGTTACTCTTTGCTTACCTTCCGTGCATTGCCTAGCCTTGCGTTGTCGTGCCTTAGCCTTGCCTCGCCTGACAGAGCCTTGCCTTGCGTTACCCTTTCCTTGCCTTTCCGTGCATTGCCTAGACGTGCGTTGTTGTGCATTAGCCTTGCCTTGCCTCACCGTGCCTTGCCTTGCGTTACCCTTTCCTTGCCTTGCCGTGCATTGCCTACCTTGCGTTGTCGTGCCTTACCCTTGTTTCCCCTTGCCGTGACGTGCCTTTTGTTACATTTGCCTTGCCTTGCTTTGCCTTGCCTTCCTTTCTTTCAGTTACTCTTTCCTTGCCTAGCCGTGCACTGCCTAGCCTTGCGTTGTCGTGCATTAGCCTTGCCTCGACTGACCGTGCCTTGCCTTGCGTTACCCTTTCCTTGCCTTGCCGTGCATTGCCTAGCTTGCGTTGTCGTGCATTAGCCTTGCCTTGCCTGACCGTGCCTTGCCTTGCGTTACCCTTTCCTTGCCTTGCCGTGCTTTGCCTAGCTTGCGTTGTCGTGCCTTAGTCTAGTTTCCCCTTTCCGTGCCGTTCCTTCCCTTACCTTTGCCTTGCCCTGCTTTCCCTTGCATTCCTTGCCTTCCGTTACTCTTTCCTTGCCTTGCCGTGCATTGCCTAGCCTTGCGTTGTCGTGCATTAGCCTTGCCTTGCCTGACCGTGCCTTGCCTTGCGTTACCCTTTCCTTGCTTTGCCCTGCATTGCCTAGCCGTGCGTTGTCGTGCCTTAGCCTTGTTTCACCTTGCCGTAGGCTTGCTTGCGTTGACTTGTTTTGCCTTGCCTTCCTTGCCTTCCGTTACCCTTTCCTTGCCTTGCCGTGCTTTGCCTAGCCTTGCGTTGTCGTGCCTTACCCTTGCCTCGCCTGACAGAGCCTTGCCTTGCGTTACTCTTTCCGTGCCTTGCCGTGCATTGCCTAGCTTGCGTTGTCATGCCTTAGCCCTGTTTCCCCTTGCCGTGCCGTTCCTTCCCTTACCCTTAACTTGCCTTGCTTTCCCTTGCCTTCCTTGCCTTCCGTTACTCTTTGCTTACCTTCCGTGCATTGCCTAGCCTTGCGTTGTCGTGTATTAGCCTTGCCTCGCCTGACAGTGCCTTGCCTTGCGTTACCCTTTCCTTGCCTTGCCGTGCATTGCCTAGCCGTGCGTTGTCGTGCATTAGCCTTGCCTTGCCTCACCGTGCCTTGCCTTGCGTTACCCTTTCCTTGCCTTGCCGTGCATTGCCTAGCTTGCGTTGTCGTGCCTTACCCTTGTTTCCCCTTGCCGTGCCGTGCCTTTTGTTTCAGTTGCCTTGCATTCCTTTGCCTTGCCTTCCTTTCCTTCTGTTACGCTTTCCTTGCCTAGCCGTGCACTGCCAAGGCTTGCGTTGTCGTGCATTAGCCTTGCCTCGCCTGACAGAGCCTTGCCTTGCGTTACTCTTTCCTTGCCTGGCCGTGCATTGCCTAGACGTGCGTTGCCGTGCCTTAGCCTTGTTTCCCCTTGCCGTGCCGTTCCTTCCGTTACCCCTGCCTTGCCTTGCTTTCCCTTGCCTTCCTTGCCTTCCGTTACTCTTTGCTTGCCTTCCCCGCATTGCCTAGCCTTGCGTTGTCGTGCCTTAGCCTGGCCTCGCCTGACCGTGACTTCCCTTGCGTTACCCTTTCCTTGCCTTGCCGTGCATTGCCTACCTTGCGTTGTCGTGCCTTACCCTTGTTTCCCCTTGCCGTGCCGTGCCTTTTGTTACACTTGCCTTGCCTTGCTTTGCCTTGCCTTCCTTTCCTTCTGTTACTCTTTCCTTGCCTAGCCGTGCACTGCCTAGCCGTGCGTTGTCGTGCATCAGCCTTGCCTTGCCTGACCGTGCATTGCCTTGCGTTACCCTTTCCTTGCCTTGCCGTGCTTTGCCTAGCCTTGCGTTGTCGTGCCTTAGCCTTGTTTCCCCTTGCCGTGCCGTTCCTTCCGTTACTCTTGCCTTGCCTTGCTTTCCCTTGCATTCCTTACATTCCGTTACTCTTTCCTTGCCTTGCCGTGCATTGCCTAGCCTTCCGTTGTCGTGCATTAGCCTTGCATTTCCTGACCGTGCCTTGCCTTGCGTTACCCTTTCCTTGCCTTGCCGTGCATTGCCTAGCTTGCGTTGTCATGCCTTAGCCCTGTTTCCCCTTGTCGTGCCGTTGCTTCCCTTACCCTTAACTTGCCTTGCTTTCCCTTGCCTTCCTTGCTTTCCGTTACTCTTTGCTTACCTTCCGTGCATTGCCTAGCCTTGCGTTGTCGTGCCTTAGCCTTGCCTCGCCTGACAGAGCCTTGCCTTGCGTTACCCTTTCCTTGCCTTTCCGTGCATTGCCTAGACGTGCGTTGTTGTGCATTAGCCTTGCCTTGCCTCACCGTGCCTTGCCTTGCGTTACCCTTTCCTTGCCTTGCCGTGCATTGCCTACCTTGCGTTGTCGTGCCTTACCCTTGTTTCCCCTTGCCGTGACGTGCCTTTTGTTACATTTGCCTTGCCTTGCTTTGCCTTGCCTTCCTTTCCTTCAGTTACTCTTTCCTTGCCTAGCCGTGCACTGCCTAGCCTTGCGTTGTCGTGTATTAGCCTTGCCTCGACTGACCGTGCCTTGCCTTGCGTTACCCTTTCCTTGCCTTGCCGTGCATTGCCTAGCTTGCGTTGTCGTGCATTAGCCTTGCCTTGCCTGACCGTGCCTTGCCTTGCGTTACCCTTTCCTTGCCTTGCCGTGCTTTGCCTAGCTTGCGTTGTCGTGCCTTAGTCTTGTTTCCCCTTTCCGTGCCGTTCCTTCCCTTACCTTTGCCTTGCCTTGCTTTCCCTTGCATTCCTTGCCTTCCGTTACTCTTTCCTTGCCTTGCCGTGCATTGCCTAGCCTTGCGTTGTCGTGCATTAGCCTTGCCTTGCCTGACCGTGCCTTGCCTTGCGTTACCCTTTCCTTGCTTTGCCCTGCATTGCCTAGCCGTGCGTTGTCGTGCCTTAGCCTTGTTTCACCTTGCCGTAGGCTTGCTTGCGTTGACTTGTTTTGCCTTGCCTTCCTTGCCTTCCGTTACCCTTTCCTTGCCTTGCCGTGCTTTGCCTAGCCTTGCGTTGTCGTGCCTTACCCTTGCCTCGCCTGACAGAGCCTTGCCTTGCGTTACTCTTTCCTTGCCTGGCCGTGCATTGCCTAGACGTGCGTTGCCGTGCCTTAGCCTTGTTTCCCCTTGCCGTGCCGTTCCTTCCGTTACCCCTGCCTTGCCTTGCTTTCCCTTGCCTTCCTTGCCTTCCGTTACTCTTTGCTTGCCTTCCCCGCATTGCCTAGCCTTGCGTTGTCGTGCCTTAGCCTGGCCTCGCCTCACCGTGACTTCCCTTGCGTTACCCTTTCATTGCCTTGCCGTGCATTGCCTACCTTGCGTTGTCGTGCCTTACCCTTGTTTCCCCTTGCCGTGACGTGCCTTTAGTTACACTTGCCTTGCCTTGCTTTGCCTTGCCTTCCTTTCCTTCTGTTACTCTTTCCTTGCCTAGCCGTGCACTGCCTAGCCTTGCGTTGTCGTGCATTAGCCTTGCCTCGACTGACCGTGCCTTGCCTTGCGTTACCCTTTCCTTGCCTTCCCGTGCATTGCCTAGCCGTGCGTTGTCGTGCCTTAGCCTTGTTTCACCTTGCCGTAGCCTTGCTTGCGTTGCCTTGCTTTGCCTTGCCTTCCTTGCCTTCCGTTACTCTTTGCTTGCCTTCCGTGCATTGCGTAGCCTTGCGTTGTCGTGCCGTAGCTTTTTTTGACCTTGCCATAGCCTTGCTTGCGTTACCTTGCTTTGCCTTGCATTCCTTGCCTTGCGTTACCCTTTCCTTGCCTTGCCGTGCATTGCCTAGCTTGCGTTGTCGTGCCTTAGCCTTTTTTCCCCTTGCCGTGCCGTGCCTTTTGTTACACTTGCCTTGCCTTGCTTTGCCTTGCCTTCCATTCCTTCCGTTACTCGTTCCTTGCCTAGCCGTGCACTGCCTAGCCTTGCGTTGTCGTGCATTAGCGTTGCCTTGCCTGACCGTGCCTTGCCTTGCGTTACCCTTTCCTTGCCTTGCCGTGCTTTGCCTAGCTTGCGCTGTCGTGCCTTAGCCTTGTTTCCCCTTTCCGTGCCGTTCCTTCCCTTACTCTTAACTTGCCTTGCTTTCCCTTGCCTTCCTTGCCTTCCGTTACTCTTTGCTTACCTTCCGTGCATTGCCTAGCCGTGCGTTGTCGTGCATCAGCCTTGCCTTGCCTCACCGTGCATTGCCTTGCGTTACCCTTTCCTTGCCTTGCCGTGCTTTGCCTAGCCTTGCGTTGTCGTGTCTTAGCCTTGTTTCCCCTTGCCGTGCCGTTCCTTCCCTTACTCTTAACTTGCCTTGCTTTCCCTTGCCTTCCTTGCCTTCCGTTACTCTTTGCTTGCCTTCCCCGCATTGCCTAGCCTTGCGTTGTCGTGCCTTAGCCTGGCCTCGCCTGACCGTGACTTCCCGTGCGTTACCCTTTCCTTGCCTTGCCGTGCATTTCCTACCTTGCGTTGTCGTGCCTTACCCTTGTTTCCCCTTGCCGTGCCGTGCCTTTTGTTACACTTGCCTTGCCTTGCTTTGCCTTGCCTTCCTTTCCTTCTGTTACTCTTTCCTTGCCTAGCCGTGCACTTCCTAGCCTTGCGTTGTCGTGCATTAGCCTTGCCTCGACTGACCGTGCCTTGCCTTGCGTTACCCTTTCCTTGCCTTGCCGTGCATTGCCTAGCCTTGCGTTCTCGTGCCTTAGCCTTGCTTCCCCTTGCCGTGCCGTTCCTTCCGTTACTCTTGCCTTGTCTTGCTTTCCCTTGCATTCCTTGCCTTCCGTTACTCTTTCCTTGCCTTGCCGTGCATTGCCTAGCCTTGCGTTGTCGTGCATTAGCCTTGCCTTGCCTGACCGTGCCTTGCCTTGCGTTACCCTTTCCTTGCCTTGCCGTGCATTGCCTAGCTTGCGTTGTCATGCCTTAGCCCTGTTTCCCCTTGTCGTGCCGTTGCTTCCCTTACCCTTAACTTGCCTTGCTTTCCCTTGCCTTCCTTGCCTTCCGTTATTCTTTGCTTACCTTCCGTGCATTGCCTAGCCTTGCGTTGTCGTGCCTTAGCCTTGCTTCGCCTGACAGAGCCTTGCCTTGCGTTACCCTTTCCTTGCCTTTCCGTGCATTGCCTAGCCTTGCGTTGTCGTGCCTTAGCCTTGCCTCGCTTGACCGTGCCTTGCCTTGCGTTACCCTCTCTTTCCCTTGCCTTGCTTTGCCTAGCTTGCGTTGTCGTGCCTTAGCCTTGTTTCCCCTTTCCGTGCCGTTCCTTCCCTTACCTTTGCCTTGCCTTGCTTTCCCTTGAATTCCTTGCCTTCCGTTACTCTTTCCTTGCCTTGCCGTGCATTGCCTAGCCTTGCGTTGTCGTGCATTAGCCTTGCCTTGCCTGACCGTGCCTTGCCTTGCGTTACCCTTTCCTTGCTTTGCCCTGCATTGCCTAGCCGTGCGTTGTCGTGCCTTAGCCTTGTTTCACCTTGCCGTAGGCTTGCTTGCGTTGACTTGTTTTGCCTTGCCTTCCTTGCCTTCCGTTACCCTCTCCTTGCCTTGCCGTGCTTTGCCTAGCCTTGCGTTGTCGAGCCTTAGCCTTGCCTCGCCTGACAGAGCCTTGCCTTGCGTTACTCTTTCCTTGCCTGGCCGTGCATTGCCTAGACGTGCGTTGCCGTGCCTTAGCCTTGTTTCCCCTTGCCGTGCCGTTCCTTCCCTTACTCTTAACTTGCCTTGCTTTCCCTTGCCTTCCTTGCCTTCCGTTACTCTTTGCTTACCTTTCGTGCATTGCCTAGCCTTGCGTTGTCGTGCCTTAGCCTTGCCTGGCTTGACCGTGCCTTGCCTTGCGTTACCCTCTCTTTCCCTTGACTTGCTTTGCCTAGCCGTGCGTTGTCGTGCATTAGCCTTGCCTTGCCTCACCGTGCCTTGCCTTGCGTTACCCTTTCCTTGCCTTGCCGTGCATTGCCTAGCTTGCGTTGTCGTGCCTTAGCCTTGTTTCCCCTTTCCGTGCCGTTCCTTCCCTTACCTTTGCCTTGCCTTGCTTTCCCTTGAATTCCTTGCCTTCCGTTACTCTTTCCTTGCCTTGCCGTGCATTGCCTAGCCTTGCGTTGTCGTGCATTAGCCTTGCCTTGCCTGACCGTGCCTTGCCTTGCGTTACCCTTTCCTTGCTTTGCCCTGCATTGCCTAGCCGTGCGTTGTCGTGCCTTAGCCTTGTTTCACCTTGCCGTAGGCTTGCTTGCGTTGACTTGTTTTGCCTTGCCTTCCTTGCCTTCCGTTACCCTCTCCTTGCCTTGCCGTGCTTTGCCTAGCCTTGCGTTGTCGAGCCTTAGCCTTGCCTCGCCTGACAGAGCCTTGCCTTGCGTTACTCTTTCCTTGCCTGGCCGTGCATTGCCTAGACGTGCGTTGCCGTGCCTTAGCCTTGTTTCCCCTTGCCGTGCCGTTCCTTCCGTTACCCCTGCCTTGCCTTGCTTTCCCTTGCCTTCCTTGCCTTCCGTTACTCTTTGCTTGCCTTCCCCGCATTGCCTAGCCTTGCGTTGTCGTGCCTTAGCCTGGCCTCGCCTGACCGTGACTTCCCTTGCGTTACCCTTTCCTTGCCTTGCCGTGCATTGCCTACCTTGCGTTGTCGTGCCTTACCCTTGTTTCCCCTTGCCGTGCCGTGCCTTTTGTTACACTTGCCTTGCCTTGCTTTGCCTTGCCTTCCTTTCCTTCTGTTACTCTTTCCTTGCCTAGCCGTGCACTGCCTAGACTTGCGTTGTCGTGCATTAGCCTTGCCTCGACTGACCGTGCCTTGCCTTACGTTACCCTTTCTTTGCCTTGCCGTGTATTGCTTAGCTTGCGTTGTCGTGCCTTAGCATGTTTCCCCTTGCCGTGCCGTTCCTTCCCTTACCCTTGCCTTGCCTTGCTTTCCCTTGCCTTTCTTGCCTTCCGTTACTCTTTGCTTGCCTTCCGTGCATTGCCTAGCTTTGCGTTTTCGTGCCTTAGCCTTGCCTTGCCTCACCGTGCCTTGCCTTACGTTACCCTTTCCTTGCCTTGCCGTGCATTGCCTAGCCTTGCGTTGTCGTGCCTTAGCCTTGCTTCCCCTTGCCGTGCCGTTCCTTCCGTTACTCTTGCCTTGTCTTGCTTTCCCTTGCATTCCTTGCCATCCGTTACTCTTTCCTTGCCTTGCCGTGCATTGCCTAGCCTTGCGTTGTCGTGCATTAGCCTTGCCTTGCCTGACCGTGCCTTGCCTTGCGTTACCCTTTCCTTGCCTTGCCGTGCATTGCCTAGCTTGCGTTGACATGCCTTAGCCCTGTTGCCCCTTGCCGTGCCGTTGCTTCCCTTACCCTTAACTTGCCTTGCTTTCCCTTGCCTTCCTTGCCTTCCGTTACTCTTTGCTTACCTTCCGTGCATTGCCTAGCCTTGCGTTGTCGTGCCTTAGCCTTGCCTCGCCTGACAGAGCCTTGCCTTGCGTTACCCTTTCCTTGCCTTTCCGTGCATTGCCTAGACGTGCGTTGTTGTGCATTAGCCTTGCGTTGTTGCCTCACCGTGCCTTGCCTTGCGTTACCCTTTCCTTGCCTTGCCGTGCATTGCCTACCTTGCGTTGTCGTGCCTTACCCTTGTTTCCCCTTGCCGTGACGTGCCTTTTGTTACATTTGCCTTGCCTTGCTTTGCCTTGCCTTCCTTTCTTTCAGTTACTCTTTCCTTGCCTAGCCGTGCACTGCCTAGCCTTGCGTTGTCGTGCATTAGCCTTGCCTCGACTGACCGTGCCTTGCCTTGCGTTACCCTTTCCTTGCCTTGCCGTGCATTGCCTAGCTTGCGTTGTCGTGCATTAGCCTTGCCTTGCCTGACCGTGCCTTGCCTTGCGTTACCCTTTCCTTGCCTTGCCGTGCATTGCCTAGCTTGCGTTGTCATGCCTTAGCCCTGTTTCCCCTTGTCGTGCCGTTGACCGTGCCTTGCCTTGCGTTACCCTTTCCTTGCCTTGCCGTGCTTTGCCTAGCTTGCGTTGTCGTGCCTTAGTCTAGTTTCCCCTTTCCGTGCCGTTCCTTCCCTTACCTTTGCCTTGCCTTGCTTTCCCTTGCATTCCTTGCCTTCCGTTACTCTTTCCTTGCCTTGCCGTGCATTGCCTAGCCTTGCGTTGTCGTGCATTAGCCTTGCCTTGCCTGACCGTGCCTTGCCTTGCGTTACCCTTTCCTTGCTTTGCCCTGCATTGCCTAGCCGTGCGTTGTCGTGCCTTAGCCTTGTTTCACCTTGCCGTAGGCTTGCTTGCGTTGACTTGTTTTGCCTTGCCTTCCTTGCCTTCCGTTACCCTTTCCTTGCCTTGCCGTGCTTTGCCTAGCCTTGCGTTGCCGTGCCTTACCCTTGCCTCGCCTGACAGAGCCTTGCCTTGCGTTACTCTTTCCGTGCCTTGCCGTGCATTGCCTAGCTTGCGTTGTCATGCCTTAGCCCTGTTTCCCCTTGCCGTGCCGTTCCTTCCCTTACCCTTAACTTGCCTTGCTTTCCCTTGCCTTCCTTGCCTTCCGTTACTCTTTGCTTACCTTCCGTGCATTGCCTAGCCTTGCGTTGTCGTGTATTAGCCTTGCCTCGCCTGACAGTGCCTTGCCTTGCGTTACCCTTTCCTTGCCTTGCCGTGCATTGCCTAGCCGTGCGTTGTCGTGCATTAGCCTTGCCTTGCCTCACCGTGCCTTGCCTTGCGTTACCCTTTCCTTGCCTTGCCGTGCATTGCCTAGCTTGCGTTGTCGTGCCTTACCCTTGTTTCCCCTTGCCGTGCCGTGCCTTTTGTTTCAGTTGCCTTGCATTCCTTTGCCTTGCCTTCCTTTCCTTCTGTTACGCTTTCCTTGCCTAGCCGTGCACTGCCAAGGCTTGCGTTGTCGTGCATTAGCCTTGCCTCGCCTGACAGAGCCTTGCCTTGCGTTACTCTTTCCTTGCCTGGCCGTGCATTGCCTAGACGTGCGTTGCCGTGCCTTAGCCTTGTTTCCCCTTGCCGTGCCGTTCCTTCCGTTACCCCTGCCTTGCCTTGCTTTCCCTTGCCTTCCTTGCCTTCCGTTACTCTTTGCTTGCCTTCCCCGCATTGCCTAGCCTTGCGTTGTCGTGCCTTAGCCTGGCCTCGCCTGACCGTGACTTCCCTTGCGTTACCCTTTCCTTGCCTTGCCGTGCATTGCCTACCTTGCGTTGTCGTGCCTTACCCTTGTTTCCCCTTGCCGTGACGTGCCTTTAGTTACACTTGCCTTGCCTTGCTTTGCCTTGCCTTCCTTTCCTTCTGTTACTCTTTCCTTGCCTAGCCGTGCACTGCCTAGCCTTGCGTTGTCGTGCATTAGCCTTGCCTCGACTGACCGTGCCTTGCCTTGCGTTACCCTTTCCTTGCCTTCCCGTGCATTGCCTAGCCGTGCGTTGTCGTGCCTTAGCCTTGTTTCACCTTGCCGTAGCCTTGCTTGCGTTGCCTTGCTTTGCCTTGCCTTCCTTGCCTTCCGTTACACTTTTCTTGCCTTCCGTGCATTGCGTAGCCTTGCGTGGTCGTGCCGTAGCTTTTTTTGACCTTGCCATAGCCTTGCTTGCGTTACCTTGCTTTGCCTTGCATTCCTTGCCTTGCGTTACCCTTTCCTTGCCTTGCCGTGCATTGCCTAGCTTGCGTTGTCGTGCCTTAGCCTTTTTTCCCCTTGCCGTGCCGTGCCTTTTGTTACACTTGCCTTGCCTTGCTTTGCCTTGCCTTCCATTCCTTCCGTTACTCGTTCCTTGCCTAGCCGTGCACTGCCTAGCCTTGCGTTGTCGTGCATTAGCGTTGCCTTGCCTGACCGTGCCTTGCCTTGCGTTACCCTTTCCTTGCCTTGCCGTGCATTGCCTAGCTTGCGTTGTCGTGCCTTAGCCTTTTTCCCCCTTGCCGTGCCGTGCCTTTTGTTACACTTGCCTTGCCTTGCTTTGCCTTGCCTTCCATTCCTTCCGTTACTCGTTCCTTGCCTAGCCGTGCACTGCCTAGCCTTGCGTTGTCGTGCATTAGCGTTGCCTTGCCTGACCGTGCCTTGCCTTGCGTTACCCTTTCCTTGCCTTGCCGTGCATTGCCTAGCCTTGCGTTGTCGTGCCTTAGCCTTGCTTCCCCTTGCCGTGCCGTTCCTTCCGTTACTCTTGCCTTGTCTTGCTTTCCCTTGCATTCCTTGCCTTCCGTTACTCTTTCCTTGCCTTGCCGTGCATTGCCTAGCCTTGCGTTGTCGTGCATTAGCCTTGCCTTGCCTGACCGTGCCTTGCCTTGCGTTACCCTTTCCTTGCCTTGCCGTGCATTGCCTAGCTTGCGTTGTCATGCCTTAGCCCTGTTTCCCCTTGTCGTGCCGTTGCTTCCCTTACCCTTAACTTGCCTTGCTTTCCCTTGCCTTCCTTGCCTTCCGTTATTCTTTGCTTACCTTCCGTGCATTGCCTAGCCTTGCGTTGTCGTGCCTTAGCCTTGCTTCGCCTGACAGAGCCTTGCCTTGCCTTACCCTTTCCGTGCCTTTCCGTGCATTGCCTAGACGTGCGTTGTTGTGCATTAGCCTTGCCTTGCCTCACCGTGCCTTGCCTTCCGTTACCCTTTCCTTGCCTTGCCGTGCATTGCCTACCTTGCGTTGTCGTGCCTTACCCTTGTTTCCCCTTGCCGTGACGTGCCTTTTGTTACACTTGCCTTGCCTTGCTTTGCCTTGCCTTCCTTTCCTTCAGTTACTCTTTCCTTGCCTAGCCGTGCACTGCCTAGCCTTGCGTTGTCGTGCATTAGCCTTGCCTCGACTGACCGTGCCTTGCCTTGCGTTACCCTTTCCTTGCCTTGCCGTGCATTGCCTAGCTTGCGTTGTCGTGCATTAGCCTTGCCTTGCCTGACCGTGCCTTGCCTTGCGTTACCCTTTCCTTGCCTTGCCGTGCTTTGCCTAGCTTGCGTTGTCGTGCCTTAGTCTTGTTTCCCCTTACCGTGCCGTTCCTTCCCTTACTCTTAACTTGCCTTGCTTTCCCTTGCCTTCCTTGCCTTCCGTTACTCTTTGCTTACCTTTCGTGCATTGCCTAGCCTTGCGTTGTCGGGCCTTAGCCTTGCCTCGCTTGACCGTGCCTTGCCTTGCGTTACCCTCTCTTTCCCTTGCCTTGCTTTGCCTAGACGTGCGTTGTCGTGCATTAGCCTTGCCTTGCCTCACCGTGCCTTGCGTTGCGTTACCCTTTCCTTGCCTTGCCGTGCATTGCCTAGCTTGCGTTGTCGTGCCTTAGCCTTGTTTCCCCTTTCCGTGCCGTTCCTTCCCTTACCTTTGCCTTGCCTTGCTTTCCCTTGAATTCCTTGCCTTCCGTTACTCTTTCCTTGCCTTGCCGTGCATTGCCTAGCCTTGCGTTGTCGTGCATTAGCCTTGCCTTGCCTGACCGTGCCTTGCCTTGCGTTACCCTTTCCTTGCTTTGCCCTGCACTGCCTAGCCTTGCGTTGTCGTGCATTAGCCTTGCCTCGACTGACCGTGCCTTGCCTTGCGTTACCCTTTCCTTGCCTTGCCGTGCATTGCCTAGCTTGCGTTGTCGTGCCTTAGCCTTGTTTCCCCTTGCCGTGCCGTGCCTTTTGTTTCACATGCCTTGCATTGCTTTGCCTTGCCTTCCTTTCCTTCTGTTACTCTTTCCTTGCCTAGCCTTGCACTGCCAAGCCTTGCGTCGTCGTGCATTAGCCTTGCCTCGACTGACCGTGCCTTGCCTTGCGTTACCCTTTCCTTGCCTTCCCGTGCATTGCCTAGCCGTGCGTTGTCGTGCCTTAGCCTTGTTTCACCTTGCCGTAGCCTTGCTTGCGTTGCCTTGCTTTGCCTTGCCTTCCTTGCCTTCCGTTACTCTTTGCTTGCCTTCCGTGCATTGCGTAGCCTTGCGTTGTCGTGCCGTAGCTTTTTTTGACCTTGCCATAGCCTTGCTTGCGTTACCTTGCTTTGCCTTGCATTCCTTGCCTTGCGTTACCCTTTCCTTGCCTTGCCGTGCATTGCCTAGCTTGCGTTGTCGTGCCTTAGCCTTTTTTCCCCTTGCCGTGCCGTGCCTTTTGTTACACTTGCCTTGCCTTGCTTTGCCTTGCCTTCCATTCCTTCCGTTACTCGTTCCTTGCCTAGCCGTGCACTGCCTAGCCTTGCGTTGTCGTGCATTAGCGTTGCCTTGCCTGACCGTGCCTTGCCTTGCGTTACCCTTTCCTTGCCTTGCCGTGCTTTGCCTAGCTTGCGCTGTCGTGCCTTAGCCTTGTTTCCCCTTTCCGTGCCGTTCCTTCCCTTACTCTTAACTTGCCTTGCTTTCCCTTGCCTTCCTTGCCTTCCGTTACTCTTTGCTTACCTTCCGTGCATTGCCTAGCCGTGCGTTGTCGTGCATCAGCCTTGCCTTGCCTCACCGTGCATTGCCTTGCGTTACCCTTTCCTTGCCTTGCCGTGCTTTGCCTAGCCTTGCGTTGTCGTGCCTTAGCCTTGTTTCCCCTTGCCGTGCCGTTCCTTCCGTTACTCTTAACTTGCCTTGCTTTCCCTTGCCTTCCTTGCCTTCCGTTACTCTTTGCTTACCTTCCGTGCATTGCCTAGCCTTGCGTTGTCGTTCCTTAGCCTTGCCTCGCTTGACCGTGCCTTGCCTTGCGTTACTCTTTCCTTGCCTGGCCGTGCATTGCCTAGACGTGCGTTGCCGTGCCTTAGCCTTGTTTCCCCTTGCCGTGCCGTTCCTTCCGTTACCCCTGCCTTGCCTTGCTTTCCCTTGCCTTCCTTGCCTTCCGTTACTCTTTGCTTGCCTTCCCCGCATTGCCTAGCCTTGCGTTGTCGTGCATTAGCCTTGCCTCGACTGACCGTGCCTTGCCTTGCGTTACCCTTTCCTTGCCTTGCCGTGCATTGCCTAGCCTTGCGTTGTCGTGCCTTAGCCTTGCTTCCCCTTGCCGTGCCGTTCCTTCCGTTACTCTTACCTTGTCTTGCTTTCCCTTGCATTCCTTGCCTTCCGTTACTCTTTCCTTGCCTTGCCGTGCATTGCCTAGCCTTGCGTTGTCGTGCATTAGCCTTGCCTTGCCTGACCGTGCCTTGCCTTGCGTTACCCTTTCCTTGCCTTGCCGTGCATTGCCTAGCTTGCGTTGTCATGCCTTAGCCCTGTTTCCCCTTGTCGTGCCGTTGCTTCCCTTACCCTTAACTTGCCTTGCTTTCCCTTGCCTTCCTTGCCTTCCGTTATTCTTTGCTTACCTTCCGTGCATTGCCTAGCCTTGCGTTGTCGTGCCTTAGCCTTACTTCGCCTGACAGAGCCTTGCCTTGCGTTACCCTTTCCTTGCCTTTCCGTGCATTGCCTAGACGTGCGTTGTTGTGCATTAGCCTTGCCTTCCCTCACCGTGCCTTGCCTTGCGTTACCCTTTCCTTGCCTTGCCGTGCATTGCCTACCTTGCGTTGTCGTGCCTTACCCTTGTTTCCCCTTGCCGTGACGTGCCTTTTGTTACACTTGCCTTGCCTTGCTTTGCCTTGCCTTCCTTTCCTTCAGTTACTCTTTCCTTGCCTAGCCGTGCACTGCCTAGCCTTGCGTTGTCGTGCATTAGTCTTGCCTCGACTGACCGTGCCTTGCCTTGCGTTACCCTTTCCTTGCCTTTCCGTGCATTGCCTAGCTTGCGTTGTCGTGCATTAGCCTTGCCTTGCCTGACCGTGCCTTGCCTTGCGTTACCCTTTCCTTGCCTTGCCGTGCTTTGCCTAGCTTGCGTTGTCGTGCCTTAGTCTTGTTTCCCCTTACCGTGCCGTTCCTTCCCTTACTCTTAACTTTCCTTGCTTTCCCTTGCCTTCCTTGCCTTCCGTTACTCTTTGCTTACCTTTCGTGCATTGCCTAGCCTTGCGTTGTCGTGCCTTAGCCTTGCCTCGCTTGACCGTGCCTTGCCTTGCGTTACCCTCTCTTTCCCTTGCCTTGCTTTGCCTAGCCGTGCGTTGTCGTGCATTAGCCTTGCCTTGCCTCACCGTGCCTTGCCTTGCGTTACCCTTTCCTTGCCTTGCCGTGCATTGCCTAGCCTTGCGTTGTCGTGCCTTAGCCTTGCTTCCCCTTGCCGTGCCGTTCCTTCCGTTACTCTTGCCTTGCCTTGCTTTCCCTTGCATTCCTTGCCTTCCGTTACTCTTTCCTTGCCTTGCCGTGCATTGCCTAGCCTTGCGTTGTCGTGCATTAGCCTTGCCTTGCCTGACCGTGCCTTGCCTTGCGTTACCCTTTCCTTGCCTTGCCGTGCATTGCCTAGCTTGCGTTGTCATGCCTTAGCCCTGTTTCCCCTTGTCGTGCCGTTGCTTCCCTTACCCTTAACTTGCCTTGCTTTCCCTTGCCTTCCTTGCCTTCCGTTATTCTTTGCTTACCTTCCGTGCATTGCCTAGCCTTGCGTTGTCGTGCCTTAGCCTTGCTTCGCCTGACAGAGCCTTGCCTTGCCTTACCCTTTCCGTGCCTTTCCGTGCATTGCCTAGACGTGCGTTGTTGTGCATTAGCCTTGCCTTGCCTCACCGTGCCTTGCCTTCCGTTACCCTTTCCTTGCCTTGCCGTGCATTGCCTACCTTGCGTTGTCGTGCCTTACCCTTGTTTCCCCTTGCCGTGACGTGCCTTTTGTTACACTTGCCTTGCCTTGCTTTGCCTTGCCTTCCTTTCCTTCAGTTACTCTTTCCTTGCCTAGCCGTGCACTGCCTAGCCTTGCGTTGTCGTGCATTAGCCTTGCCTCGACTGACCGTGCCTTGCCTTGCGTTACCCTTTCCTTGCCTTGCCGTGCATTGCCTAGCTTGCGTTGTCGTGCATTAGCCTTGCCTTGCCTGACCGTGCCTTGCCTTGCGTTACCCTTTCCTTGCCTTGCCGTGCTTTGCCTAGCTTGCGTTGTCGTGCCTTAGTCTTGTTTCCCCTTACCGTGCCGTTCCTTCCCTTACTCTTAACTTGCCTTGCTTTCCCTTGCCTTCCTTGCCTTCCGTTACTCTTTGCTTACCTTTCGTGCATTGCCTAGCCTTGCGTTGTCGGGCCTTAGCCTTGCCTCGCTTGACCGTGCCTTGCCTTGCGTTACCCTCTCTTTCCCTTGCCTTGCTTTGCCTAGACGTGCGTTGTCGTGCATTAGCCTTGCCTTGCCTCACCGTGCCTTGCGTTGCGTTACCCTTTCCTTGCCTTGCCGTGCATTGCCTAGCTTGCGTTGTCGTGCCTTAGCCTTGTTTCCCCTTTCCGTGCCGTTCCTTCCCTTACCTTTGCCTTGCCTTGCTTTCCCTTGAATTCCTTGCCTTCCGTTACTCTTTCCTTGCCTTGCCGTGCATTGCCTAGCCTTGCGTTGTCGTGCATTAGCCTTGCCTTGCCTGACCGTGCCTTGCCTTGCGTTACCCTTTCCTTGCTTTGCCCTGCACTGCCTAGCCTTGCGTTGTCGTGCATTAGCCTTGCCTCGACTGACCGTGCCTTGCCTTGCGTTACCCTTTCCTTGCCTTGCCGTGCATTGCCTAGCTTGCGTTGTCGTGCCTTAGCCTTGTTTCCCCTTGCCGTGCCGTGCCTTTTGTTTCACATGCCTTGCATTGCTTTGCCTTGCCTTCCTTTCCTTCTGTTACTCTTTCCTTGCCTAGCCTTGCACTGCCAAGCCTTGCGTCGTCGTGCATTAGCCTTGCCTCGACTGACCGTGCCTTGCCTTGCGTTACCCTTTCCTTGCCTTCCCGTGCATTGCCTAGCCGTGCGTTGTCGTGCCTTAGCCTTGTTTCACCTTGCCGTAGCCTTGCTTGCGTTGCCTTGCTTTGCCTTGCCTTCCTTGCCTTCCGTTACTCTTTGCTTGCCTTCCGTGCATTGCGTAGCCTTGCGTTGTCGTGCCGTAGCTTTTTTTGACCTTGCCATAGCCTTGCTTGCGTTACCTTGCTTTGCCTTGCATTCCTTGCCTTGCGTTACCCTTTCCTTGCCTTGCCGTGCATTGCCTAGCTTGCGTTGTCGTGCCTTAGCCTTTTTTCCCCTTGCCGTGCCGTGCCTTTTGTTACACTTGCCTTGCCTTGCTTTGCCTTGCCTTCCATTCCTTCCGTTACTCGTTCCTTGCCTAGCCGTGCACTGCCTAGCCTTGCGTTGTCGTGCATTAGCGTTGCCTTGCCTGACCGTGCCTTGCCTTGCGTTACCCTTTCCTTGCCTTGCCGTGCTTTGCCTAGCTTGCGCTGTCGTGCCTTAGCCTTGTTTCCCCTTTCCGTGCCGTTCCTTCCCTTACTCTTAACTTGCCTTGCTTTCCCTTGCCTTCCTTGCCTTCCGTTACTCTTTGCTTACCTTCCGTGCATTGCCTAGCCGTGCGTTGTCGTGCATCAGCCTTGCCTTGCCTCACCGTGCATTGCCTTGCGTTACCCTTTCCTTGCCTTGCCGTGCTTTGCCTAGCCTTGCGTTGTCGTGCCTTAGCCTTGTTTCCCCTTGCCGTGCCGTTCCTTCCGTTACTCTTAACTTGCCTTGCTTTCCCTTGCCTTCCTTGCCTTCCGTTACTCTTTGCTTACCTTCCGTGCATTGCCTAGCCTTGCGTTGTCGTTCCTTAGCCTTGCCTCGCTTGACCGTGCCTTGCCTTGCGTTACTCTTTCCTTGCCTGGCCGTGCATTGCCTAGACGTGCGTTGCCGTGCCTTAGCCTTGTTTCCCCTTGCCGTGCCGTTCCTTCCGTTACCCCTGCCTTGCCTTGCTTTCCCTTGCCTTCCTTGCCTTCCGTTACTCTTTGCTTGCCTTCCCCGCATTGCCTAGCCTTGCGTTGTCGTGCATTAGCCTTGCCTCGACTGACCGTGCCTTGCCTTGCGTTACCCTTTCCTTGCCTTGCCGTGCATTGCCTAGCCTTGCGTTGTCGTGCCTTAGCCTTGCTTCCCCTTGCCGTGCCGTTCCTTCCGTTACTCTTACCTTGTCTTGCTTTCCCTTGCATTCCTTGCCTTCCGTTACTCTTTCCTTGCCTTGCCGTGCATTGCCTAGCCTTGCGTTGTCGTGCATTAGCCTTGCCTTGCCTGACCGTGCCTTGCCTTGCGTTACCCTTTCCTTGCCTTGCCGTGCATTGCCTAGCTTGCGTTGTCATGCCTTAGCCCTGTTTCCCCTTGTCGTGCCGTTGCTTCCCTTACCCTTAACTTGCCTTGCTTTCCCTTGCCTTCCTTGCCTTCCGTTATTCTTTGCTTACCTTCCGTGCATTGCCTAGCCTTGCGTTGTCGTGCCTTAGCCTTACTTCGCCTGACAGAGCCTTGCCTTGCGTTACCCTTTCCTTGCCTTTCCGTGCATTGCCTAGACGTGCGTTGTTGTGCATTAGCCTTGCCTTCCCTCACCGTGCCTTGCCTTGCGTTACCCTTTCCTTGCCTTGCCGTGCATTGCCTACCTTGCGTTGTCGTGCCTTACCCTTGTTTCCCCTTGCCGTGACGTGCCTTTTGTTACACTTGCCTTGCCTTGCTTTGCCTTGCCTTCCTTTCCTTCAGTTACTCTTTCCTTGCCTAGCCGTGCACTGCCTAGCCTTGCGTTGTCGTGCATTAGTCTTGCCTCGACTGACCGTGCCTTGCCTTGCGTTACCCTTTCCTTGCCTTTCCGTGCATTGCCTAGCTTGCGTTGTCGTGCATTAGCCTTGCCTTGCCTGACCGTGCCTTGCCTTGCGTTACCCTTTCCTTGCCTTGCCGTGCTTTGCCTAGCTTGCGTTGTCGTGCCTTAGTCTTGTTTCCCCTTACCGTGCCGTTCCTTCCCTTACTCTTAACTTGCCTTGCTTTCCCTTGCCTTCCTTGCCTTCCGTTACTCTTTGCTTACCTTTCGTGCATTGCCTAGCCTTGCGTTGTCGTGCCTTAGCCTTGCCTCGCTTGACCGTGCCTTGCCTTGCGTTACCCTCTCTTTCCCTTGCCTTGCTTTGCCTAGCCGTGCGTTGTCGTGCATTAGCCTTGCCTTGCCTCACCGTGCCTTGCCTTGCGTTACCCTTTCCTTGCCTTGCCGTGCATTGCCTAGCTTGCGTTGTCGTGCCTTAGCCTTGTTTCCCCTTTCCGTGCCGTTCCTTCCCTTACCTTTGCCTTGCCTTGCTTTCCCTTGAATTCCTTGCCTTCCGTTACTCTTTCCTCACCTTGCCGTGCATTGCCTAGCCTTGCGTTGTCGTGCATTAGCCTTGCCTTGCCTGACCGTGCCTTGCCTTGCGTTACCCTTTCCTTGCTTTGCCCTGCATTGCCTAGCCGTGCGTTGTCGTGCCTTAGCCTTCTTTCACCTTGCCGTAGGCTTGCTTGCGTTGACTTGTTTTGCCTTGCCTTCGTTGCCTTCCGTTACCCTCTCCTTGCCTTGCCGTGCTTTGCCTAGCCTTGCGTTTTCGAGCCTTAGCCTTGCCTCGCCTGACAGAGCCTTGCCTTGCGTTACTCTTTCCTTGCCTGGCCGTGCATTGCCTAGACGTGCGTTGCCGTGCCTTAGCCTTGTTTTCCCTTGCCGTGCCGTTCCTTCCGTTACCCCTACCTTGCCTTGCTTTCCCTTGCCTTCCTTGCCTTCCGTTACTCTTTGCTTGCCTTCCCCGCATTGCCTAGCCTTGCGTTGTCGTGCCTTAGCCTGGCCTCGCCTGACCGTGACTTCCCTTGCGTTACCCTTTCCTTGCCTTGCCGTGCATTGCCTACCTTGCGTTGTCGTGCCTTACCCTTGTTTCCCCTTGCCGTGCCGTGCCTTTTGTTACACTTGCCTTGCCTTGCTTTGCCTTGCCTTCCTTTCCTTCTGTTACTCTTTCCTTGCCTAGCCGTGCACTGCCTAGACTTGCGTTGTCGTGCATTAGCCTTGCCTCGACTGACCGTGCCTTGCCTTGCGTTACCCTTTATTTGCCTTGCCGTGCATTGCTTAGCTTGCGTTGTCGTGCCTTAGCATGTTTCCCCTTGCCGTGCCGTTCCTTCCCTTACCCTTGCCTTGCCTTGCTTTCCCTTGCCTTTCTTGCCTTCCGTTACTCTTTGCTTGCCTTCCGTGCATTGCCTAGCTTTGCGTTTTCGTGCCTTAGCCTTGCCTTGCCTCACCGTGCCTTGCCTTACGTTACCCTTTCCTTGCCTTGCCGTGCATTGCCTAGCCTTGCGTTGTCGTGCCTTAGCCTTGCTTCCCCTTGCCGTGCCGTTCCTTCCGTTACTCTTGCCTTGTCTTGCTTTCCCTTGCATTCCTTGCCATCCGTTACTCTTTCCTTGCCTTGCCGTGCATTGCCTAGCCTTGCGTTGTCGTGCATTAGCCTTGCCTTGCCTGACCGTGCCTTGCCTTGCGTTACCCTTTCCTTGCCTTGCCGTGCATTGCCTAGCTTGCGTTGTCATGCCTTAGACCTGTTGCCCCTTGCCGTGCCGTTCCTTCCCTTACCCTTAACTTGCCTTGCTTTCCCTTGCCTTCCTTGCCTTCCGTTACTCTTTGCTTACCTTCCGTGCATTGCCTAGCCTTGCGTTGTCGTGCCTTAGCCTTGCCTCGCCTGACAGAGCCTTGCCTTGCGTTACCCTTTCCTTGCCTTGCCGTGCATTGCCTAGACGTGCGTTGTTGTGCATTAGCCTTGCCTTGCCTCACCGTGCCTTGCCTTGAGTTACCCTTTCCTTGCCTTGCCGTGCATTGCCTACCTTGCGTTGTCGTGCCTTACCCTTGTTTCCCCTTGCCGTGACGTGCCTTTAGTTACACTTGCCTTGCCTTGCTTTGCCTTGCCTTCCTTTCCTTCTGTTACTCTTTCCTTGCCTAGCCGTGCACTGCCTAGCCTTGCGTTGTCGTGCATTAGCCTTGCCTTGCCTGACCGTGCCTTGCCTTGCGTTAACCTCTCTTTCCCTTGCCTTGCTTTGCCTAGGGGTGCGTTGTCGTGCATTAGCCTTGCCTTGCCTCACCGTGCCTTGCCTTGCGTTACCCTTTCCTTGCCTTGCCGTGCATTGCCTAGCTTGCGTTGTCGTGCCTTAGCCTTGTTTCCCCTTTCCGTGCCGTTCCTTCCCTTACCTTTGCCTTGCCTTGCTTTCCCTTGCATTCCTTGCCTTCCGTTACTCTTTCCTTGCCTTGCCGTGCATTGCCTAGCCTTGCGTTGTCGTGCATTAGCCTTGCCTTGCCTGACCGTGCCTTGCCTTGCGTTACCCTTTCCTTGCTTTGCCCTGCATTGCCTAGCCGTGCGTTGTCGTGCCTTAGCCTTGTTTCACCTTGCCGTAGCCTTGCTTGCGTTGAATTGTTTTGCCTTGCCTTCCTTGCCTTCCGTTACCCTTTGCTTGCCTTGCCGTGCTTTGCCTAGCCTTGCGTTGTCGTGCCTTAGCCTTGCTTCCCCTTGCTGTGCCGTTCCTTCTGTTACTCTTGCCTTGCCTTGCTTTCCCTTGCATTCCTTGCCTTCCGTTACTCTTTCCATGCCTTGCCGTGCATTGCCTACCTTGCGTTGTCGTGCCTTAGCCTTGTTTCCCCTTGCCGTGCCGTTCCTTACCTTACCCTTAACTTACCTTGCTTTCCCTTGCCTTCCTTGCCTTCCGTTACTCTTTGCTTACCTTCCGTGCATTGTCTAGCCTTGCGTTGTCATGCCTTAGCCCTGTTTCCCCTTGCCGAGCCGTTCCTTCCGTTAACCTTGCCTTGCCTTGCTTTCCCTTGCCTTCCTTGCCTTCCGTTACTCTTTGCTTGCCTTACCTACATTGCCTAGCCTTGCGTTGTCGTGCCTTAGCCTTGCCTCGCCTGACCGTGACTTCCCTTGCGTTACCCTTTCCTTGCCTTCCCGTGCATTGCCTACCCGTGCGTTGTTGTGCATTAGCCTTGCCTTGCCTCACCGTGCCTTGCCTTGCGTTACCCTTTCCTTGCCTTGCCGTGCATTGCCTAGCTTGCGTTGTCGTGCCTTACCCTTGTTTCCCCTTGCCGTGCCGTGCCTTTTGTTTCACTTGCCTTGCATTGCTTTGCCTTGCGTTCCTTTCCTTCTGTTACTCTTTCTTTGCCTAGCCGTGCACTGCCAAGCCTTGCGTTGTCGTGCATTAGCCTTGCCTCGACTGACCCTGCCTTGCCTTGCGTTAGCCTTTCCTTGCCTTGCCGTGCATTGCCTTGCTTGCGTTGTCGTGCTTTAGCCTTGTTTCCCCTTGCCGTGCCGTGCCTTTTGTTACACTTGCCTTGCCTTGCTTTGCCTTGCCTTCCATTCCTTCCGTTACTCGTTCCTTGCCTAGCCGTGCACTGCCTAGCCTTGCGTTGTCGTGCATTAGCCTTGCCTTGCCTCACCGTGCCTTGCCTTGCGTTACCCTTTCCTTGCCTTGCCGTGCATTGCCTAGCTTGCGTTGTCGTGCCTTAGCCTTGTTTCCCCTTGCCGTGCCGTGCCTTTTGTTACACTTGCCTTGCCTTGCTTTGCCTTGCCTTCCTATCCTTCCGTTACTCTTTCCTTGCCTAGCCGTGCACTGCCTAGCCTTGCGTTGTCGTGCATTAGCCTTGCCTCTACTGACCGTGCCTTGCCTTGCGTTACCCTTTCCTTGCCTTGCCGTGCATTGCCTAGCTTGCGTTGTCGTGCCTTAGCCTTGTTTCCCGTTTCCGTGCCGTTCCTTCCCTTACCTTTCCCTTGCCTTGCTTTCCCTTGAATTCCTTGCCTTCCGTTACTCTTTCCTTGCCTTGCCGTGCATTGCCTAGCCTTGCGTTGTCGTGCATTAGCCTTGCCTTGCCTGACCGTGCCTTGCCTTGCGTTACCCTTTCCTTGCTTTGCCCTGCATTGCCTAGCCGTGCGTTGTCGTGCCTTAGCCTTCTTTCACCTTGCCGTAGGCTTGCTTGCGTTGACTTGTTTTGCCTTGCCTTCCTTGCCTTCCGTTACCCTCTCCTTGCCTTGCCGTGCTTTGCCTAGCCTTGCGTTTTCGAGCCTTAGCCTTGCCTCGCCTGACAGAGCCTTGCCTTGCGTTACTCTTTCCTTGCCTGGCCGTGCATTGCCTAGACGTGCGTTGCCGTGCCTTAGCCTTGTTTTCCCTTGCCGTGCCGTTCCTTCCGTTACCCCTACCTTGCCTTGCTTTCCCTTGCCTTCCTTGCCTTCCGTTACTCTTTGCTTGCCTTCCCCGCATTGCCTAGCCTTGCGTTGTCGTGCCTTAGCCTGGCCTCGCCTGACCGTGACTTCCCTTGCGTTACCCTTTCCTTGCCTTGCCGTGCATTGCCTACCTTGCGTTGTCGTGCCTTACCCTTGTTTCCCCTTGCCGTGCCGTGCCTTTTGTTACACTTGCCTTGCCTTGCTTTGCCTTGCCTTCCTTTCCTTCTGTTACTCTTTCCTTGCCTAGCCGTGCACTGCCTAGACTTGCGTTGTCGTGCATTAGCCTTGCCTCGACTGACCGTGCCTTGCCTTGCGTTACCCTTTATTTGCCTTGCCGTGCATTGCTTAGCTTGCGTTGTCGTGCCTTAGCATGTTTCCCCTTGCCGTGCCGTTCCTTCCCTTACCCTTGCCTTGCCTTGCTTTCCCTTGCCTTTCTTGCCTTCCGTTACTCTTTGCTTGCCTTCCGTGCATTGCCTAGCTTTGCGTTTTCGTGCCTTAGCCTTGCCTTGCCTCACCGTGCCTTGCCTTACGTTACCCTTTCCTTGCCTTGCCGTGCATTGCCTAGCCTTGCGTTGTCGTGCCTTAGCCTTGCTTCCCCTTGCCGTGCCGTTCCTTCCGTTACTCTTGCCTTGTCTTGCTTTCCCTTGCATTCCTTGCCATCCGTTACTCTTTCCTTGCCTTGCCGTGCATTGCCTAGCCTTGCGTTGTCGTGCATTAGCCTTGCCTTGCCTGACCGTGCCTTGCCTTGCGTTACCCTTTCCTTGCCTTGCCGTGCATTGCCTAGCTTGCGTTGTCATGCCTTAGACCTGTTGCCCCTTGCCGTGCCGTTCCTTCCCTTACCCTTAACTTGCCTTGCTTTCCCTTGCCTTCCTTGCCTTCCGTTACTCTTTGCTTACCTTCCGTGCATTGCCTAGCCTTGCGTTGTCGTGCCTTAGCCTTGCCTCGCCTGACAGAGCCTTGCCTTGCGTTACCCTTTCCTTGCCTTGCCGTGCATTGCCTAGACGTGCGTTGTTGTGCATTAGCCTTGCCTTGCCTCACCGTGCCTTGCCTTGAGTTACCCTTTCCTTGCCTTGCCGTGCATTGCCTACCTTGCGTTGTCGTGCCTTACCCTTGTTTCCCCTTGCCGTGACGTGCCTTTAGTTACACTTGCCTTGCCTTGCTTTGCCTTGCCTTCCTTTCCTTCTGTTACTCTTTCCTTGCCTAGCCGTGCACTGCCTAGCCTTGCGTTGTCGTGCATTAGCCTTGCCTCGACTGACCGTGCCTTGCCTTGCGTTACCCTCTCTTTCCCTTGCCTTGCTTTGCCTAGCCGTGCGTTGTCGTGCATTAGCCTTGCCTTGCCTCACCGTGCCTTGCCTTGCGTTACCCTTTCCTTGCCTTGCCGTGCATTGCCTAGCTTGCGTTGTCGTGCCTTAGCCTTGTTTCCCCTTTCCGTGCCGTTCCTTCCCTTACCTTTGCCTTGCCTTGCTTTCCCTTGCATTCCTTGCCTTCCGTTACTCTTTCCTTGCCTTGCCGTGCATTGCCTAGCCTTGCGTTGTCGTGCATTAGCCTTGCCTTGCCTGACCGTGCCTTGCCTTGCGTTACCCTTTCCTTGCTTTGCCCTGCATTGCCTAGCCGTGCGTTGTCGTGCCTTAGCCTTGTTTCACCTTGCCGTAGCCTTGCTTGCGTTGAATTGTTTTGCCTTGCCTTCCTTGCCTTCCGTTACCCTTTGCTTGCCTTGCCGTGCTTTGCCTAGCCTTGCGTTGTCGTGCCTTAGCCTTGCTTCCCCTTGCTGTGCCGTTCCTTCTGTTACTCTTGCCTTGCCTTGCTTTCCCTTGCATTCCTTGCCTTCCGTTACTCTTTCCATGCCTTGCCGTGCATTGCCTACCTTGCGTTGTCGTGCCTTAGCCTTGTTTCCCCTTGCCGTGCCGTTCCTTACCTTACCCTTAACTTACCTTGCTTTCCCTTGCCTTCCTTGCCTTCCGTTACTCTTTGCTTACCTTCCGTGCATTGTCTAGCCTTGCGTTGTCATGCCTTAGCCCTGTTTCCCCTTGCCGAGCCGTTCCTTCCGTTAACCTTGCCTTGCCTTGCTTTCCCTTGCCTTCCTTGCCTTCCGTTACTCTTTGCTTGCCTTACCTACATTGCCTAGCCTTGCGTTGTCGTGCCTTAGCCTTGCCTCGCCTGACCGTGACTTCCCTTGCGTTACCCTTTCCTTGCCTTCCCGTGCATTGCCTACCCGTGCGTTGTTGTGCATTAGCCTTGCCTTGCCTCACCGTGCCTTGCCTTGCGTTACCCTTTCCTTGCCTTGCCGTGCATTGCCTAGCTTGCGTTGTCGTGCCTTACCCTTGTTTCCCCTTGCCGTGCCGTGCCTTTTGTTTCACTTGCCTTGCATTGCTTTGCCTTGCGTTCCTTTCCTTCTGTTACTCTTTCTTTGCCTAGCCGTGCACTGCCAAGCCTTGCGTTGTCGTGCATTAGCCTTGCCTCGACTGACCCTGCCTTGCCTTGCGTTAGCCTTTCCTTGCCTTGCCGTGCATTGCCTTGCTTGCGTTGTCGTGCTTTAGCCTTGTTTCCCCTTGCCGTGCCGTGCCTTTTGTTACACTTGCCTTGCCTTGCTTTGCCTTGCCTTCCATTCCTTCCGTTACTCGTTCCTTGCCTAGCCGTGCACTGCCTAGCCTTGCGTTGTCGTGCATTAGCCTTGCCTTGCCTCACCGTGCCTTGCCTTGCGTTACCCTTTCCTTGCCTTGCCGTGCATTGCCTAGCTTGCGTTGTCGTGCCTTAGCCTTGTTTCCCCTTGCCGTGCCGTGCCTTTTGTTACACTTGCCTTGCCTTGCTTTGCCTTGCCTTCCTATCCTTCCGTTACTCTTTCCTTGCCTAGCCGTGCACTGCCTAGCCTTGCGTTGTCGTGCATTAGCCTTGCCTCTACTGACCGTGCCTTGCCTTGCGTTACCCTTTCCTTGCCTTGCCGTGCATTGCCTAGCTTGCGTTGTCGTGCCTTAGCCTTGTTTCCCGTTTCCGTGCCGTTCCTTCCCTTACCTTTGCCTTGCCTTGCTTTCCCTTGAATTCCTTGCCTTCCGTTACTCTTTCCTTGCCTTGCCGTGCATTGCCTAGCCTTGCGTTGTCGTGCATTAGCCTTGCCTTGCCTGACCGTGCCTTGCCTTGCGTTACCCTTTCCTTGCTTTGCCCTGCATTGCCTAGCCGTGCGTTGTCGTGCCTTAGCCTTCTTTCACCTTGCCGTAGGCTTGCTTGCGTTGACTTGTTTTGCCTTGCCTTCCTTGCCTTCCGTTACCCTCTCCTTGCCTTGCCGTGCTTTGCCTAGCCTTGCGTTTTCGAGCCTTAGCCTTGCCTCGCCTGACAGAGCCTTGCCTTGCGTTACTCTTTCCTTGCCTGGCCGTGCATTGCCTAGACGTGCGTTGCCGTGCCTTAGCCTTGTTTTCCCTTGCCGTGCCGTTCCTTCCGTTACCCCTACCTTGCCTTGCTTTCCCTTGCCTTCCTTGCCTTCCGTTACTCTTTGCTTGCCTTCCCCGCATTGCCTAGCCTTGCGTTGTCGTGCCTTAGCCTGGCCTCGCCTGACCGTGACTTCCCTTGCGTTACCCTTTCCTTGCCTTGCCGTGCATTGCCTACCTTGCGTTGTCGTGCCTTACCCTTGTTTCCCCTTGCCGTGCCGTGCCTTTTGTTACACTTGCCTTGCCTTGCTTTGCCTTGCCTTCCTTTCCTTCTGTTACTCTTTCCTTGCCTAGCCGTGCACTGCCTAGACTTGCGTTGTCGTGCATTAGCCTTGCCTCGACTGACCGTGCCTTGCCTTGCGTTACCCTTTATTTGCCTTGCCGTGCATTGCTTAGCTTGCGTTGTCGTGCCTTAGCATGTTTCCCCTTGCCGTGCCGTTCCTTCCCTTACCCTTGCCTTGCCTTGCTTTCCCTTGCCTTTCTTGCCTTCCGTTACTCTTTGCTTGCCTTCCGTGCATTGCCTAGCTTTGCGTTTTCGTGCCTTAGCCTTGCCTTGCCTCACCGTGCCTTGCCTTACGTTACCCTTTCCTTGCCTTGCCGTGCATTGCCTAGCCTTGCGTTGTCGTGCCTTAGCCTTGCTTCCCCTTGCCGTGCCGTTCCTTCCGTTACTCTTGCCTTGTCTTGCTTTCCCTTGCATTCCTTGCCATCCGTTACTCTTTCCTTGCCTTGCCGTGCATTGCCTAGCCTTGCGTTGTCGTGCATTAGCCTTGCCTTGCCTGACCGTGCCTTGCCTTGCGTTACCCTTTCCTTGCCTTGCCGTGCATTGCCTAGCTTGCGTTGTCATGCCTTAGACCTGTTGCCCCTTGCCGTGCCGTTCCTTCCCTTACCCTTAACTTGCCTTGCTTTCCCTTGCCTTCCTTGCCTTCCGTTACTCTTTGCTTACCTTCCGTGCATTGCCTAGCCTTGCGTTGTCGTGCCTTAGCCTTGCCTCGCCTGACAGAGCCTTGCCTTGCGTTACCCTTTCCTTGCCTTGCCGTGCATTGCCTAGACGTGCGTTGTTGTGCATTAGCCTTGCCTTGCCTCACCGTGCCTTGCCTTGAGTTACCCTTTCCTTGCCTTGCCGTGCATTGCCTACCTTGCGTTGTCGTGCCTTACCCTTGTTTCCCCTTGCCGTGACGTGCCTTTAGTTACACTTGCCTTGCCTTGCTTTGCCTTGCCTTCCTTTCCTTCTGTTACTCTTTCCTTGCCTAGCCGTGCACTGCCTAGCCTTGCGTTGTCGTGCATTAGCCTTGCCTCGACTGACGGTGCCTTGCCTTGCGTTACCCTCTCTTTCCCTTGCCTTGCTTTGCCTAGCCGTGCGTTGTCGTGCATTAGCCTTGCCTTGCCTCACCGTGCCTTGCCTTGCGTTACCCTTTCCTTGCCTTGCCGTGCATTGCCTAGCTTGCGTTGTCGTGCCTTAGCCTTGTTTCCCCTTTCCGTGCCGTTCCTTCCCTTACCTTTGCCTTGCCTTGCTTTCCCTTGCATTCCTTGCCTTCCGTTACTCTTTCCTTGCCTTGCCGTGCATTGCCTAGCCTTGCGTTGTCGTGCATTAGCCTTGCCTTGCCTGACCGTGCCTTGCCTTGCGTTACCCTTTCCTTGCTTTGCCCTGCATTGCCTAGCCGTGCGTTGTCGTGCCTTAGCCTTGTTTCACCTTGCCGTAGCCTTGCTTGCGTTGAATTGTTTTGCCTTGCCTTCCTTGCCTTCCGTTACCCTTTGCTTGCCTTGCCGTGCTTTGCCTAGCCTTGCGTTGTCGTGCCTTAGCCTTGCTTCCCCTTGCTGTGCCGTTCCTTCTGTTACTCTTGCCTTGCCTTGCTTTCCCTTGCATTCCTTGACTTCCGTTACTCTTTCCATGCCTTGCCGTGCATTGCCTACCTTGCGTTGTCGTGCCTTAGCCTTGTTTCCCCTTGCCGTGCCGTTCCTTACCTTACCCTTAACTTACCTTGCTTTCCCTTGCCTTCCTTGCCTTCCGTTACTCTTTGCTTACCTTCCGTGCATTGTCTAGCCTTGCGTTGTCATGCCTTAGCCCTGTTTCCCCTTGCCGAGCCGTTCCTTCCGTTAACCTTGCCTTGCCTTGCTTTCCCTTGCCTTCCTTGCCTTCCGTTACTCTTTGCTTGCCTTACCTACATTGCCTAGCCTTGCGTTGTCGTGCCTTAGCCTTGCCTCGCCTGACCGTGACTTCCCTTGCGTTACCCTTTCCTTGCCTTCCCGTGCATTGCCTACCCGTGCGTTGTTGTGCATTAGCCTTGCCTTGCCTCACCGTGCCTTGCCTTGCGTTACCCTTTCCTTGCCTTGCCGTGCATTGCCTAGCTTGCGTTGTCGTGCCTTACCCTTGTTTCCCCTTGCCGTGCCGTGCCTTTTGTTTCACTTGCCTTGCATTGCTTTGCCTTGCGTTCCTTTCCTTCTGTTACTCTTTCTTTGCCTAGCCGTGCACTGCCAAGCCTTGCGTTGTCGTGCATTAGCCTTGCCTCGACTGACCCTGCCTTGCCTTGCGTTAGCCTTTCCTTGCCTTGCCGTGCATTGCCTTGCTTGCGTTGTCGTGCTTTAGCCTTGTTTCCCCTTGCCGTGCCGTGCCTTTTGTTACACTTGCCTTGCCTTGCTTTGCCTTGCCTTCCATTCCTTCCGTTACTCGTTCCTTGCCTAGCCGTGCACTGCCTAGCCTTGCGTTGTCGTGCATTAGCCTTGCCTTGCCTCACCGTGCCTTGCCTTGCGTTACCCTTTCCTTGCCTTGCCGTGCATTGCCTAGCTTGCGTTGTCGTGCCTTAGCCTTGTTTCCCCTTGCCGTGCCGTGCCTTTTGTTACACTTGCCTTGCCTTGCTTTGCCTTGCCTTCCTATCCTTCCGTTACTCTTTCCTTGCCTAGCCGTGCACTGCCTAGCCTTGCGTTGTCGTGCATTAGCCTTGCCTCGCCTGATCGTGCCTTGCCTGGCGTTACTCTTTCCTTGCCTTGCCGTGCATTGCCAGGCTTGCGTTGTCGTGCCTTAGCCTTGTTTCCCCTTGCCGTGCCGTTCCTTCCCTTACCCTTGCCTTGCCTGGCTTTCCCTTGCTTTCCTTGCCTTCCGTTACTCTTTGCTTGCCTTCCGTGCATTGCCTAGCCTTGCGTTTTCGTGCCTTAGCCTTGCCTTGCCTCACCGTGCCTTGCCTTGCGTTAGCCTTTCCTTGCCTTGCCGTGCATTGCCTTGCTTGCGTTGTCGTGCTTTAGCCTTGTTTCCCCTTGCCGTGCCGTGCCTTTTGTTACACTTGCCTTGCCTTGCTTTGCCTTGCCTTCCATTCCTTCCGTTACTCGTTCCTTGCCTAGCCGTGCACTGCCTAGCCTTGCGTTGTCGTGCATTAGCCTTGCCTTGCCTCACCGTGCCTTGCCTTGCGTTACCCTTTCCTTGCCTTGCCGTGCATTGCCTAGCTTGCGTTGTCGTGCCTTAGCCTTGTTTCCCCTTGCCGTGCCGTGCCTTTTGTTACACTTGCCTTGCCTTGCTTTGCCTTGCCTTCCTATCCTTCCGTTACTCTTTCCTTGCCTAGCCGTGCACTGCCTAGCCTTGCGTTGTCGTGCATTAGCCTTGCCTCGCCTGATCGTGCCTTGCCTGGCGTTACTCTTTCCTTGCCTTGCCGTGCATTGCCAGGCTTGCGTTGTCGTGCCTTAGCCTTGTTTCCCCTTGCCGTGCCGTTCCTTCCCTTACCCTTGCCTTGCCTGGCTTTCCCTTGCTTTCCTTGCCTTCCGTTACTCTTTGCTTGCCTTCCGTGCATTGCCTAGCCTTGCGTTTTCGTGCCTTAGCCTTGCCTTGCCTCACCGTGCCTTGCCTTGCGTTACCCTTTCCTTGCCTTGCCGTGCATTGCCTAGCTTGCGTTGTCGTGCCTTACCCTTGTTTCCCCTTGCCGTGCCGTGCCTTTTGTTTCACTTGCCTTGCATTGCTTTGCCTTGCGTTCCTTTCCTTCTGTTACTCTTTCTTTGCCTAGCCGTGCACTGCCAAGCCTTGCGTTGTCGTGCATTAGCCTTGCCTCGACTGACCCTGCCTTGCCTTGCGTTTGCCTTTCCTTGCCTTGCCGTGCATTGCCTTGCTTGCGTTGTCGTGCCTTAGCCTTGTTTCCCCTTGCCGTGCCGTGCCTTTTGTTACACTTGCCTTGCCTTGCTTTGCCTTGCCTTCCATTCCTTCCGTTACTCGTTCCTTGCCTAGCCGTGCACTGCCTAGCCTTGCGTTGTCGTGCATTAGCCTTGCCTTGCCTCACCGTGCCTTGCCTTGCGTTACCCTTTCCTTGCCTTGCCGTGCATTGCCTAGCTTGCGTTGTCGTGCCTTAGCCTTGTTTCCCCTTGCCGTGCCGTGCCTTTTGTTACACTTGCCTTGCCTTGCTTTGCCTTGCCTTCCTATCCTTCCGTTACTCTTTCCTTGCCTAGCCGTGCACTGCCTAGCCTTGCGTTGTCGTGCATTAGCCTTGCCTCGCCTGATCGTGCCTTGCCTGGCGTTACTCTTTCCTTGCCTTGCCGTGCATTGCCAGGCTTGCGTTGTCGTGCCTTAGCCTTGTTTCCCCTTGCCGTGCCGTTCCTTCCCTTACCCTTGCCTTGCCTGGCTTTCCCTTGCTTTCCTTGCCTTCCGTTACTCTTTGCTTGCCTTCCGTGCATTGCCTAGCCTTGCGTTTTCGTGCCTTAGCCTTGCCTTGCCTGACCGTGCCTTGCCTTGCGTTACCCTTTCCTTGCTTTGCCCTGCATTGCCTAGCCGTGCGTTGTCGTGCCTTAGCCTTCTTTCACCTTGCCGTAGGCTTGCTTGCGTTGACTTGTTTTGCCTTGCCTTCCTTGCCTTCCGTTACCCTCTCCTTGCCTTGCCGTGCTTTGCCTAGCCTTGCGTTTTCGAGCCTTAGCCTTGCCTCGCCTGACAGAGCCTTGCCTTGCGTTACTCTTTCCTTGCCTGGCCGTGCATTGCCTAGACGTGCGTTGCCGTGCCTTAGCCTTGTTTTCCCTTGCCGTGCCGTTCCTTCCGTTACCCCTACCTTGCCTTGCTTTCCCTTGCCTTCCTTGCCTTCCGTTACTCTTTGCTTGCCTTCCCCGCATTGCCTAGCCTTGCGTTGTCGTGCCTTAGCCTGGCCTCGCCTGACCGTGACTTCCCTTGCGTTACCCTTTCCTTGCCTTGCCGTGCATTGCCTACCTTGCGTTGTCGTGCCTTACCCTTGTTTCCCCTTGCCGTGCCGTGCCTTTTGTTACACTTGCCTTGCCTTGCTTTGCCTTGCCTTCCTTTCCTTCTGTTACTCTTTCCTTGCCTAGCCGTGCACTGCCTAGACTTGCGTTGTCGTGCATTAGCCTTGCCTCGACTGACCGTGCCTTGCCTTGCGTTACCCTTTATTTGCCTTGCCGTGCATTGCTTAGCTTGCGTTGTCGTGCCTTAGCATGTTTCCCCTTGCCGTGCCGTTCCTTCCCTTACCCTTGCCTTGCCTTGCTTTCCCTTGCCTTTCTTGCCTTCCGTTACTCTTTGCTTGCCTTCCGTGCATTGCCTAGCTTTGCGTTTTCGTGCCTTAGCCTTGCCTTGCCTCACCGTGCCTTGCCTTACGTTACCCTTTCCTTGCCTTGCCGTGCATTGCCTAGCCTTGCGTTGTCGTGCCTTAGCCTTGCTTCCCCTTGCCGTGCCGTTCCTTCCGTTACTCTTGCCTTGTCTTGCTTTCCCTTGCATTCCTTGCCATCCGTTACTCTTTCCTTGCCTTGCCGTGCATTGCCTAGCCTTGCGTTGTCGTGCATTAGCCTTGCCTTGCCTGACCGTGCCTTGCCTTGCGTTACCCTTTCCTTGCCTTGCCGTGCATTGCCTAGCTTGCGTTGTCATGCCTTAGACCTGTTGCCCCTTGCCGTGCCGTTCCTTCCCTTACCCTTAACTTGCCTTGCTTTCCCTTGCCTTCCTTGCCTTCCGTTACTCTTTGCTTACCTTCCGTGCATTGCCTAGCCTTGCGTTGTCGTGCCTTAGCCTTGCCTCGCCTGACAGAGCCTTGCCTTGCGTTACCCTTTCCTTGCCTTGCCGTGCATTGCCTAGACGTGCGTTGTTGTGCATTAGCCTTGCCTTGCCTCACCGTGCCTTGCCTTGAGTTACCCTTTCCTTGCCTTGCCGTGCATTGCCTACCTTGCGTTGTCGTGCCTTACCCTTGTTTCCCCTTGCCGTGACGTGCCTTTAGTTACACTTGCCTTGCCTTGCTTTGCCTTGCCTTCCTTTCCTTCTGTTACTCTTTCCTTGCCTAGCCGTGCACTGCCTAGCCTTGCGTTGTCGTGCATTAGCCTTGCCTCGACTGACCGTGCCTTGCCTTGCGTTACCCTCTCTTTCCCTTGCCTTGCTTTGCCTAGCCGTGCGTTGTCGTGCATTAGCCTTGCCTTGCCTCACCGTGCCTTGCCTTGCGTTACCCTTTCCTTGCCTTGCCGTGCATTGCCTAGCTTGCGTTGTCGTGCCTTAGCCTTGTTTCCCCTTTCCGTGCCGTTCCTTCCCTTACCTTTGCCTTGCCTTGCTTTCCCTTGCATTCCTTGCCTTCCGTTACTCTTTCCTTGCCTTGCCGTGCATTGCCTAGCCTTGCGTTGTCGTGCATTAGCCTTGCCTTGCCTGACCGTGCCTTGCCTTGCGTTACCCTTTCCTTGCTTTGCCCTGCATTGCCTAGCCGTGCGTTGTCGTGCCTTAGGCTTGTTTCACCTTGCCGTAGCCTTGCTTGCGTTGAATTGTTTTGCCTTGCCTTCCTTGCCTTCCGTTACCCTTTGCTTGCCTTGCCGTGCTTTGCCTAGCCTTGCGTTGTCGTGCCTTAGCCTTGCTTCCCCTTGCTGTGCCGTTCCTTCTGTTACTCTTGCCTTGCCTTGCTTTCCCTTGCATTCCTTGACTTCCGTTACTCTTTCCATGCCTTGCCGTGCATTGCCTACCTTGCGTTGTCGTGCCTTAGCCTTGTTTCCCCTTGCCGTGCCGTTCCTTACCTTACCCTTAACTTACCTTGCTTTCCCTTGCCTTCCTTGCCTTCCGTTACTCTTTGCTTACCTTCCGTGCATTGTCTAGCCTTGCGTTGTCATGCCTTAGCCCTGTTTCCCCTTGCCGAGCCGTTCCTTCCGTTAACCTTGCCTTGCCTTGCTTTCCCTTGCCTTCCTTGCCTTCCGTTACTCTTTGCTTGCCTTACCTACATTGCCTAGCCTTGCGTTGTCGTGCCTTAGCCTTGCCTCGCCTGACCGTGACTTCCCTTGCGTTACCCTTTCCTTGCCTTCCCGTGCATTGCCTACCCGTGCGTTGTTGTGCATTAGCCTTGCCTTGCCTCACCGTGCCTTGCCTTGCGTTACCCTTTTCCTTGCCTTGCCGTGCATTGCCTAGCTTGCGTTGTCGTGCCTTACCCTTGTTTCCCCTTGCCGTGCCGTGCCTTTTGTTTCACTTGCCTTGCATTGCTTTGCCTTGCGTTCCTTTCCTTCTGTTACTCTTTCTTTGCCTAGCCGTGCACTGCCAAGCCTTGCGTTGTCGTGCATTAGCCTTGCCTCGACTGACCCTGCCTTGCCTTGCGTTAGCCTTTCCTTGCCTTGCCGTGCATTGCCTTGCTTGCGTTGTCGTGCTTTAGCCTTGTTTCCCCTTGCCGTGCCGTGCCTTTTGTTACACTTGCCTTGCCTTGCTTTGCCTTGCCTTCCATTCCTTCCGTTACTCGTTCCTTGCCTAGCCGTGCACTGCCTAGCCTTGCGTTGTCGTGCATTAGCCTTGCCTTGCCTCACCGTGCCTTGCCTTGCGTTACCCTTTCCTTGCCTTGCCGTGCATTGCCTAGCTTGCGTTGTCGTGCCTTAGCCTTGTTTCCCCTTGCCGTGCCGTGCCTTTTGTTACACTTGCCTTGCCTTGCTTTGCCTTGCCTTCCTATCCTTCCGTTACTCTTTCCTTGCCTAGCCGTGCACTGCCTAGCCTTGCGTTGTCGTGCATTAGCCTTGCCTCGCCTGATCGTGCCTTGCCTGGCGTTACTCTTTCCTTGCCTTGCCGTGCATTGCCAGGCTTGCGTTGTCGTGCCTTAGCCTTGTTTCCCCTTGCCGTGCCGTTCCTTCCCTTACCCTTGCCTTGCCTGGCTTTCCCTTGCTTTCCTTGCCTTCCGTTACTCTTTGCTTGCCTTCCGTGCATTGCCTAGCCTTGCGTTTTCGTGCCTTAGCCTTGCCTTGCCTCACCGTGCCTTGCCTTGCGTTACCCTTTCCTTGCCTTGCCGTGCATTGCCTAGCCTTGCGTTGTCGTGCCTTAGCCTTGCTTCCCCTTGCCGTGCCGTTCCTTCCGTTACTCTTGCCTTGCCTTGCTTTCCCTTGCATTCCTTGCCTTCTGTTACTCTTTCCTTGCCTTGCCGTGCATTGCCTAGCCTTGCGTTGTCGTGCATTAGCCTTGCCTTGCCTGACCGTGCCTTGCCTTGCGTTACCCTTTGCTTGACTTGCCGTGCATTGCCTAGCTTGCGTTGTCATGCCTTAGCCCTGTTTCCCCTTGCCGTGCCGTTCCTTCCCTTACCCTTAACTTGCCTTGCTTTCCCTTGCCTTCCTTGCCTTCCGTTACTCTTTGCTTACCTTCCGTGCATTGCCTAGTCTTGCGTTGTCGTTCATTAGCCTTGCCTCGCCTGACAGTGCCTTTCCTTGCGTTACCCTTTCCTTGCCTTGCCGTGCATTGCCTAGCCGTGCGTTGTCGTGCATTAGCCTTGCCTTGCCTCACCGTGCCTTGCCTTGAGTTACCCTTTCCTTGCCTTGCCGTGCATTGCCTAGCTTGCGTTGTGGTGCCTTACCCTTGTTTCCCCTTGCCGTGACGTGCCTTTAGTTACACTTGCCTTGCCTTGCTTTGCCTTGCCTTCCTTTCCTTCTGTTACTCTTTCCTTGCCTAGCCGTGCACTGCCTAGCCTTGCGTTGTCGTGCATTAGCCTTGCCTCGACTGACCGTGCCTTGCCTTGCGTTACCCTTTCCTTGCCTTCCCGTGCATTGCCTAGCCGTGCGTTGTCGTGCCTTAGCCTTGTTTCACCTTGCCGTAGCCTTGCTTGCGTTGCCTTGCTTTGCCTTGCCTTCCTTGCCTTCCGTTACTCTTTGCTTGCCTTCCGTGCATTGCGTAGCCTTGCGTTGTCGTGCCGTAGCTTTTTTTGACCTTGCCATAGCCTTGCTTGCGTTACCTTGCTTTGCCTTGCATTCCTTGCCTTGCGTTACCCTTTCCTTGCCTTGCCGTGCATTGCCTAGCTTGCGTTGTCGTGCCTTAGCCTTTTTTTCCCCTTGCCGTGCCGTGCCTTTTGTTACACTTGCCTTGCCTTGCTTTGCCTTGCCTTCCATTCCTTCCGTTACTCGTTCCTTGCCTAACCGTGCACTGCCTAGCCTTGCGTTGTCGTGCATTAGCGTTGCCTTGCCTGACCGTGCCTTGCCTTGCGATACCCTTTCCTTGCCTTGCCGTGCTTTGCCTAGCTTGCGCTGTCGTGCCTTAGCCTTGTTTCCCCTTTCCGTGCCGTTCCTTCCCTTACTCTTAACTTGCCTTGCTTTCCCTTGCCTTCCTTGCCTTCCGTTACTCTTTGCTTACCTTCCGTGCATTGCCTAGCCTTGCGTTGTCGTGCATCAGCCTTGCCTTGCCTCACCGTGCATTGCCTTGCGTTACCCTTTCCTTGCCTTGCCGTGCTTTGCTTAGCCTTTGCGTTGTCGTGCCTTAGCCTTGTTTCCCCTTGCCGTGCCGTTCCTTCCCTTACTCTTAACTTGCCTTGCTTTCCCTTGCCTTCCTTGCCTTCCGTTACTCTTTGCTTGCCTTCCCCGCATTGCCTAGCCTTGCGTTGTCGTGCCTTAGCCTGGCCTCGCCTGACCGTGACTTCCCTTGCGTTACCCTTTCCTTGCCTTGCCGTGCATTTCCTACCTTGCGTTGTCGTGCCTTACCCTTGTTTCCCCTTGCCGTGCCGTGCCTTTTGTTACACTTGCCTTGCCTTGCTTTGCCTTGCCTTCCTTTCCTTCTGTTACTCTTTCCTTGCCTAGCCGTGCACTTCCTAGCCTTGCGTTGTCGTGCATTAGCCTTGCCTCGACTGACCGTGCCTTGCCTTGCGTTACCCTTTCCTTGCCTTGCCGTGCATTGCCTAGCCTTGCGTTCTCGTGCCTTAGCCTTGCTTCCCCTTGCCGTGCCGTTCCTTCCGTTACTCTTGCCTTGTCTTGCTTTCCCTTGCATTCCTTGCCTTCCGTTACTCTTTCCTTGCCTTGCCGTGCATTGCCTAGCCTTGCGTTGTCGTGCATTAGCCTTGCCTTGCCTGACCGTGCCTTGCCTTGCGTTACCCTTTCCTTGCTTTGCCGTGCATTGCCTAGCTTGCGTTGTCATGCCTTAGCCCTGTTTCCCCTTGTCGTGCCGTTGCTTCCCTTACCCTTAACTTGCCTTGCTTTCCCTTGCCTTCCTTGCCTTCCGTTATTCTTTGCTTACCTTCCGTGCATTGCCTAGCCTTGCGTTGTCGTGCCTTAGCCTTGCTTCGCCTGACAGAGCCTTGCCTTGCGTTACCCTTTCCTTGCCTTTCCGTGCATTGCCTAGCCTTGCGTTGTCGTGCCTTAGCCTTGCCTCGCTTGACCGTGCCTTGCCTTGCGTTACCCTCTCTTTCCCTTGCCTTGCTTTGCCTAGCTTGCGTTGTCGTGCCTTAGCCTTGTTTCCCCTTTCCGTGCCGTTCCTTCCCTTACCTTTGCCTTGCCTTGCTTTCCCTTGAATTCCTTGCCTTCCGTTACTCTTTCCTTGCCTTGCCGTGCATTGCCTAGCCTTGCGTTGTCGTGCATTAGCCTTGCCTTGCCTGACCGTGCCTTGCCTTGCGTTACCCTTTCCTTGCTTTGCCCTGCATTGCCTAGCCGTGCGTTGTCGTGCCTTAGCCTTGTTTCACCTTGCCGTAGGCTTGCTTCCGTTGACTTGTTTTGCCTTGCCTTCCTTGCCTTCCGTTACCCTCTCCTTGCCTTGCCGTGCTTTGCCTAGCCTTGCGTTGTCGAGCCTTAGCCTTGCCTCGCCTGACAGAGCCTTGCCTTGCGTTACTCTTTCCTTGCCTGGCCGTGCATTGCCTAGACGTGCGTTGCCGTGCCTTAGCCTTGTTTCCCCTTGCCGTGCCGTTCCTTCCCTTACTCTTAACTTGCCTTGCTTTCCCTTGCCTTCCTTGCCTTCCGTTACTCTTTGCTTACCTTTCGTGCATTGCCTAGCCTTGCGTTGTCGTGCCTTAGCCTTGCCTGGCTTGACCGTGCCTTGCCTTGCGTTACCCTCTCTTTCCCTTGACTTGCTTTGCCTAGCCGTGCGTTGTCGTGCATTAGCCTTGCCTTGCCTCACCGTGCCTTGCCTTGCGTTACCCTTTCCTTGCCTTGCCGTGCATTGCCTAGCTTGCGTTGTCGTGCCTTAGCCTTGTTTCCCCTTTCCGTGCCGTTCCTTCCCTTACCTTTGCCTTGCCTTGCTTTCCCTTGAATTCCTTGCCTTCCGTTACTCTTTCCTTGCCTTGCCGTGCATTGCCTAGCCTTGCGTTGTCGTGCATTAGCCTTGCCTTGCCTGACCGTGCCTTGCCTTGCGTTACCCTTTCCTTGCTTTGCCCTGCATTGCCTAGCCGTGCGTTGTCGTGCCTTAGCCTTGTTTCACCTTGCCGTAGGCTTGCTTGCGTTGACTTGTTTTGCCTTGCCTTCCTTGCCTTCCGTTACCCTCTCCTTGCCTTGCCGTGCTTTGCCTAGCCTTGCGTTGTCGAGCCTTAGCCTTGCCTCGCCTGACAGAGCCTTGCCTTGCGTTACTCTTTCCTTGCCTGGCCGTGCATTGCCTAGACGTGCGTTGCCGTGCCTTAGCCTTGTTTCCCCTTGCCGTGCCGTTCCTTCCGTTACCCCTGCCTTGCCTTGCTTTCCCTTGCCTTCCTTGCCTTCCGTTACTCTTTGCTTGCCTTCCCCGCATTGCCTAGCCTTGCGTTGTCGTGCCTTAGCCTGGCCTCGCCTGACCGTGACTTCCCTTGCGTTACCCTTTCCTTGCCTTGCCGTGCATTGCCTACCTTGCGTTGTCGTGCCTTACCCTTGTTTCCCCTTGCCGTGCCGTGCCTTTTGTTACACTTGCCTTGCCTTGCTTTGCCTTGCCTTCCTTTCCTTCTGTTACTCTTTCCTTGCCTAGCCGTGCACTGCCTAGACTTGCGTTGTCGTGCATTAGCCTTGCCTCGACTGACCGTGCCTTGCCTTACGTTACCCTTTCTTTGCCTTGCCGTGTATTGCTTAGCTTGCGTTGTCGTGCCTTAGCATGTTTCCCCTTGCCGTGCCGTTCCTTCCCTTACCCTTGCCTTGCCTTGCTTTCCCTTGCCTTTCTTGCCTTCCGTTACTCTTTGCTTGCCTTCCGTGCATTGCCTAGCTTTGCGTTTTCGTGCCTTAGCCTTGCCTTGCCTCACCGTGCCTTGCCTTACGTTACCCTTTCCTTGCCTTGCCGTGCATTGCCTAGCCTTGCGTTGTCGTGCCTTAGCCTTGCTTCCCCTTGCCGTGCCGTTCCTTCCGTTACTCTTGCCTTGTCTTGCTTTCCCTTGCATTCCTTGCCATCCGTTACTCTTTCCTTGCCTTGCCGTGCATTGCCTAGCCTTGCGTTGTCGTGCATTAGCCTTGCCTTGCCTGACCGTGCCTTGCCTTGCGTTACCCTTTCCTTGCCTTGCCGTGCATTGCCTATCTTGCGTTGTCGTGCATTAGCCTTGCCTTGCCTGACCGTGCCTTGCCTTGCGTTACCCTTTCCTTGCCTTGCCGTGCTTTGCCTAGCTTGCGTTGTCGTGCCTTAGTCTAGTTTCCCCTTTCCGTGCCGTTCCTTCCCTTACCTTTGCCTTGCCTTGCATTCCCTTGCATTCCTTGCCTTCCGTTACTCTTTCCTTGCCTTGCCGTGCATTGCCTAGCCTTGCGTTGTCGTGCATTAGCCTTGCCTTGCCTGACCGTGCCTTGCCTTGCGTTACCCTTTCCTTGCTTTGCCCTGCATTGCCTAGCCGTGCGTTGTCGTGCCTTAGCCTTGTTTCACCTTGCCGTAGGCTTGCTGGCGTTGACTTGTTTTGCCTTGCCTTCCTTGCCTTCCGTTACCCTTTCCTTGCCTTGCCGTGCTTTGCCTAGCCTTGCGTTGTCGTGCCTTACCCTTGCCTCGCCTGACAGAGCCTTGCCTTGCGTTACTCTTTCCGTGCCTTGCCGTGCATTGCCTAGCTTGCGTTGTCATGCCTTAGCCCTGTTTCCCCTTGCCGTGCCGTTCCTTCCCTTACCCTTAACTTGCCTTGCTTTCCCTTGCCTTCCTTGCCTTCCGTTACTCTTTGCTTACCTTCCGTGCATTGCCTAGCCTTGCGTTGTCGTGTATTAGCCTTGCCTCGCCTGACAGTGCCTTGCCTTGCGTTACCCTTTCCTTGCCTTGCCGTGCATTGCCTAGCCGTGCGTTGTCGTGCATTAGCCTTGCCTTGCCTCACCGTGCCTTGCCTTGCGTTACCCTTTCCTTGCCTTGCCGTGCATTGCCTAGCTTGCGTTGTCGTGCCTTACCCTTGTTTCCCCTTGCCGTGCCGTGCCTTTTGTTTCAGTTGCCTTGCATTCCTTTGCCTTGCCTTCCTTTCCTTCTGTTACGCTTTCCTTGCCTAGCCGTGCACTGCCAAGGCTTGCGTTGTCGTGCATTAGCCTTGCCTCGCCTGACAGAGCCTTGCCTTGCGTTACTCTTTCCTTGCCTGGCCGTGCATTGCCTAGACGTGCGTTGCCGTGCCTTAGCCTTGTTTCTCCTTGCCGTGCCGTTCCTTCCGTTACCCCTGCCTTGCCTTGCTTTCCCTTGCCTTCCTTGCCTTCCGTTACTCTTTGCTTGCCTTCCCCGCATTGCCTAGCCTTGCGTTGTCGTGCCTTAGCCTGGCCTCGCCTGACCGTGACTTCCCTTGCGTTACCCTTTCCTTGCCTTGCCGTGCATTGCCTACCTTGCGTTGTCGTGCCTTACCCTTTTTTCCCCTTGCCGTGCCGTGCCTTTTGTTACACTTGCCTTGCCTTGCTTTGCCTTGCCTTCCTTTCCTTCTGTTACTCTTTCCTTGCCTAGCCGTGCACTGCCTAGACTTGCGTTGTCGTGCATTAGCCTTGCCTCGACTGACCGTGCCTTGCCTTGCGTTACCCTCTCCTTCCCTTGCCTTGCTTTGCCTAGCCGTGCGTTGTCGTGCATCAGCCTTGCCTTGCCTGACCGTGCATTGCCTTGCGTTACCCTTTCCTTGCATTGCCGTGCTTTGCCTAGCCTTGCGTTGTCGTGCCTTAGCCTTGTTTCCCCTTGCCGTGCCGTTCCTTCCGTTACTCTTGCCTTGCCTTGCTTTCACTTGCATTCCTTACATTCCGTTACTCTTTCCTTGCCTTGCCGTGCATTGCCTAGCCTTCCGTTGTCGTGCATTAGCCTTGCATTTCCTGACCGTGCCTTGCCTTGCGTTACCCTTTCCTTGCCTTGCCGTGCATTGCCTAGCTTGCGTTGTCATGCCTTAGCCCTGTTTCCCCTTGTCGTGCCGTTGCTTCCCTTACCCTTAACTTGCCTTGCTTTCCCTTGCCTTCCTTGCTTTCCGTTACTCTTTGCTTAGCTTCCGTGCATTGCCTAGCCTTGCGTTGTCGTGCCTTAGCCTTGCCTCGCCTGACAGAGCCTTGCCTTGCGTTACCCTTTCCTTGCCTTTCCGTGCATTGCCTAGACGTGCGTTGTTGTGCATTAGCCTTGCCTTGCCTCACCGTGCCTTGCCTTGCGTTACCCTTTCCTTGCCTTGCCGTGCATTGCCTACCTTGCGTTGTCGTGCCTTACCCTTGTTTCCCCTTGCCGTGACGTGCCTTTTGTTACATTTGCCTTGCCTTGCTTTGCCTTGCCTTCCTTTCCTTCAGTTACTCTTTCCTTGCCTAGCCGTGCACTGCCTAGCCTTGCGTTGTCGTGTATTAGCCTTGCCTCGACTGACCGTGCCTTGCCTTGCGTTACCCTTTCCTTGCCTTGCCGTGCATTGCCTAGCTTGCGTTGTCGTGCATTAGCCTTGCCTTGCCTGACCGTGCCTTGCCTTGCGTTACCCTTTCCTTGCCTTGCCGTGCTTTGCCTAGCTTGCGTTGTCGTGCCTTAGTCTTGTTTCCCCTTTCCGTGCCGTTCCTTCCCTTACCTTTGCCTTGCCTTGCTTTCCCTTGCATTCCTTGCCTTCCGTTACTCTTTCCTTGCCTTGCCGTGCATTGCCTAGCCTTGCGTTGTCGTGCATTAGCCTTGCCTTGCCTGACCGTGCCTTGCCTTGCGTTACCCTTTCCTTGCTTTGCCCTGCATTGCCTAGCCGTGCGTTGTCGTGCCTTAGCCTTGTTTCACCTTGCCGTAGGCTTGCTTGCGTTGACTTGTTTTGCCTTGCCTTCCTTGCCTTCCGTTACCCTTTCCTTGCCTTGCCGTGCTTTGCCTAGCCTTGCGTTGTCGTGCCTTACCCTTGCCTCGCCTGACAGAGCCTTGCCTTGCGTTACTCTTTCCTTGCCTGGCCGTGCATTGCCTAGACGTGCGTTGCCGTGCCTTAGCCTTGTTTCCCCTTGCCGTGCCGTTCCTTCCGTTACCCCTGCCTTGCCTTGCTTTCCGTTGCCTTCCTTGCCTTCCGTTACTCTTTGCTTGCCTTCCCCGCATTGCCTAGCCTTGCGTTGTCGTGCCTTAGCCTGGCCTCGCCTGACCGTGACTTCCCTTGCGTTACCCTTTCCTTGCCTTGCCGTGCATTGCCTACCTTGCGTTGTCGTGCCTTACCCTTGTTTCCCCTTGCCGTGACGTGCCTTTAGTTACACTTGCCTTGCCTTGCTTTGCCTTGCCTTCCTTTCCTTCTGTTACTCTTTCCTTGCCTAGCCGTGCACTGCCTAGCCTTGCGTTGTCGTGCATTAGCCTTGCCTCGACTGACCGTGCCTTGCCTTGCGTTACCCTTTCCTTGCCTTCCCGTGCATTGCCTAGCCGTGCGTTGTCGTGCCTTAGCCTTGTTTCACCTTGCCGTAGCCTTGCTTGCGTTGCCTTGCTTTGCCTTGCCTTCCTTGCCTTCCGTTACTCTTTGCTTGCCTTCCGTGCATTGCGTAGCCTTGCGTTGTCGTGCCGTAGCTTTTTTTGACCTTGCCATAGCCTTGCTTGCGTTACCTTGCTTTGCCTTGCATTCCTTGCCTTGCGTTACCCTTTCCTTGCCTTGCCGTGCATTGCCTAGCTTGCGTTGTCGTGCCTTAGCCTTTTTTCCCCTTGCCGTGCCGTGCCTTTTGTTACACTTGCCTTGCCTTGCTTTGCCTTGCCTTCCATTCCTTCCGTTACTCGTTCCTTGCCTAGCCGTGCACTGCCTAGCCTTGCGTTGTCGTGCATTAGCGTTGCCTTGCCTGACCGTGCCTTGCCTTGCGTTACCCTTTCCTTGCCTTGCCGTGCATTGCCTAGCTTGCGTTGTCGTGCCTTAGCCTTTTTTCCCCTTGCCGTGCCGTGCCTTTTGTTACACTTGCCTTGCCTTGCTTTGCCTTGCCTTCCATTCCTTCCGTTACTCGTTCCTTGCCTAGCCGTGCACTGCCTAGCCTTGCGTTGTCGTGCATTAGCGTTGCCTTGCCTGACCGTGCCTTGCCTTGCGTTACCCTTTCCTTGCCTTGCCGTGCATTGCCTAGCCTTGCGTTGTCGTGCCTTAGCCTTGCTTCCCCTTGCCGTGCCGTTCCTTCCGTTACTCTTGCCTTGTCTTGCTTTCCCTTGCATTCCTTGCCTTCCGTTACTCTTTGCTTGCCTTCCGTGCATTGCCTAGCCTTGCGTTGTCGTGCATTAGCCTTGCCTTGCCTGACCGTGCCTTGCCTTGGGTTACCCTTTCCTTGCCTTGCCGTGCATTGCCTAGCTTGCGTTGTCATGCCTTAGCCCTGTTTCCCCTTGTCGTGCCGTTGCTTCCCTTACCCTTAACTTGCCTTGCTTTCCCTTGCCTTCCTTGCCTTCCGTTATTCTTTGCTTACCTTCCGTGCATTGCCTAGCCTTGCGTTGTCGTGCCTTAGCCTTGCTTCGCCTGACAGAGCCTTGCCTTGCGTTACCCTTTCCGTGCCTTTCCGTGCATTGCCTAGACGTGCGTTGTTGTGCATTAGCCTTGCCTTGCCTCACCGTGCCTTGCCTTCCGTTACCCTTTCCTTGCCTTGCCGTGCATTGCCTACCTTGCGTTGTCGTGCCTTACCCTTGTTTCCCCTTGCCGTGACGTGCCTTTTGTTACACTTGCCTTGCCTTGCTTTGCCTTGCCTTCCTTTCCTTCAGTTACTCTTTCCTTGCCTAGCCGTGCACTGCCTAGCCTTGCGTTGTCGTGCATTAGCCTTGCCTCGACTGACCGTGCCTTGCCTTGCGTTACCCTTTCCTTGCCTTGCCGTGCATTGCCTAGCTTGCGTTGTCGTGCATTAGCCTTGCCTTGCCTGACCGTGCCTTGCCTTGCGTTACCCTTTCCTTGCCTTGCCGTGCTTTGCCTAGCTTGCGTTGTCGTGCCTTAGTCTTGTTTCCCCTTACCGTGCCGTTCCTTCCCTTACTCTTAACTTGCCTTGCTTTCCCTTGCCTTCCTTGCCTTCCGTTACTCTTTGCTTACCTTTCGTGCATTGCCTAGCCTTGCGTTGTCGGGCCTTAGCCTTGCCTCGCTTGACCGTGCCTTGCCTTGCGTTACCCTCTCTTTCCCTTGCCTTGCTTTGCCTAGACGTGCGTTGTCGTGCATTAGCCTTGCCTTGCCTCACCGTGCCTTGCCTTGCGTTACCCTTTCCTTGCCTTGCCGTGCATTGCCTAGCTTGCGTTGTCGTGCCTTAGCCTTGTTTCCCCTTTCCGTGCCGTTCCTTCCCTTACCTTTGCCTTGCCTTGCTTTCCCTTGAATTCCTTGCCTTCCGTTACTCTTTCCTTGCCTTGCCGTGCATTGCCTAGCCTTGCGTTGTCGTGCATTAGCCTTGCCTTGCCTGACCGTGCCTTGCCTTGCGTTACCCTTTCCTTGCTTTGCCCTGCACTGCCTAGCCTTGCGTTGTCGTGCATTAGCCTTGCCTCGACTGACCGTGCCTTGCCTTGCGTTACCCTTTCCTTGCCTTGCCGTGCATTGCCTAGCTTGCGTTGTCGTGCCTTAGCCTTGTTTCCCCTTGCCGTGCCGTGCCTTTTGTTTCACATGCCTTGCATTGCTTTGCCTTGCCTTCCTTTCCTTCTGTTACTCTTTCCTTGCCTAGCCTTGCACTGCCAAGCCTTGCGTCGTCGTGCATTAGCCTTGCCTCGACTGACCGTGCCTTGCCTTGCGTTACCCTTTCCTTGCCTTCCCGTGCATTGCCTAGCCGTGCGTTGTCGTGCCTTAGCCTTGTTTCACCTTGCCGTAGCCTTGCTTGCGTTGCCTTGCTTTGCCTTGCCTTCCTTGCCTTCCGTTACTCTTTGCTTGCATTCCGTGCATTGCGTAGCCTTGCGTTGTCGTGCCGTAGCCTTTTTTTTGACCTTGCCATAGCCTTGCTTGCGTTACCTTGCTTTGCCTTGCATTCCTTGCCTTGCGTTACCCTTTCCTTGCCTTGCCGTGCATTGCCTAGCTTGCGTTGTCGTGCCTTAGCCTTTTTTCCCCTTGCCGTGCCGTGCCTTTTGTTACACTTGCCTTGCCTTGCTTTGCCTTGCCTTCCATTCCTTCCGTTACTCGTTCCTTGCCTAGCCGTGCACTGCCTAGCCTTGCGTTGTCGTGCATTAGCGTTGCCTTGCCTGACCGTGCCTTGCCTTGCGTTACCCTTTCCTTGCCTTGCCGTGCTTTGCCTAGCTTGCGCTGTCGTGCCTTAGCCTTGTTTCCCCTTTCCGTGCCGTTCCTTCCCTTACTCTTAACTTGCCTTGCTTTCCCTTGCCTTCCTTGCCTTCCGTTACTCTTTGCTTACCTTCCGTGCATTGCCTAGCCGTGCGTTGTCGTGCATCAGCCTTGCCTTGCCTCACCGTGCATTGCCTTGCGTTACCCTTTCCTTGCCTTGCCGTGCTTTGCCTAGCCTTGCGTTGTCGTGCCTTAGCCTTGTTTCCCCTTTCCGTGCCGTTCCTTCCCTTACTCTTAACTTGCCTTGCTTTCCCTTGCCTTCCTTGCCTTCCGTTACTCTTTGCTTACCTTCCGTGCATTGCCTAGCCTTGCGTTGTCGTTCCTTAGCCTTGCCTCGCTTGACCGTGCCTTGCCTTGCGTTACTCTTTCCTTGCCTGGCCGTGCATTGCCTAGACGTGCGTTGCCGTGCCTTAGCCTTGTTTCCCCTTGCCGTGCCGTTCCTTCCGTTACCCCTGCCTTGCCTTGCTTTCCCTTGCCTTCCTTGCCTTCCTTTACTCTTTGCTTGCCTTCCCCGCATTGCCTAGCCTTGCGTTGTCGTGCATTAGCCTTGCCTCGACTGACCGTGCCTTGCCTTGCGTTACCCTTTTCTTGCCTTGCCGTGCATTGCCTAGCCTTGCGTTGTCGTGCCTTAGCCTTGCTTCCCCTTGCCGTGCCGTTCCTTCCGTTACTCTTACCTTGTCTTGCTTTCCCTTGCATTCCTTGCCTTCCGTTACTCTTTCCTTGCCTTGCCGTGCATTGCCTAGCCTTGCGTTGTCGTGCATTAGCCTTGCCTTGCCTGACCGTGCCTTGCCTTGCGTTACCCTTTCCTTGCCTTGCCGTGCATTGCCTAGCTTGCGTTGTCATGCCTTAGCCCTGTTTCCCCTTGTCGTGCCGTTGCTTCCCTTACCCTTAACTTGCCTTGCTTTCCCTTGCCTTCCTTGCCTTCCGTTATTCTTTGCTTACCTTCCGTGCATTGCCTAGCCTTGCGTTGTCGTGCCTTAGCCTTGCTTCGCCTGACAGAGCCTTGCCTTGCGTTACCCTTTCCTTGCCTTTCCGTGCATTGCCTAGACGTGCGTTGTTGTGCATTAGCCTTGCCTTCCCTCACCGTGCCTTGCCTTGCGTTACCCTTTCCTTGCCTTGCCGTGCATTGCCTACCTTGCGTTGTCGTGCCTTACCCTTGTTTCCCCTTGCCGTGACGTGCCTTTTGTTACACTTGCCTTGCCTTGCTTTGCCTTGCCTTCCTTTCCTTCAGTTACTCTTTCCTTGCCTAGCCGTGCACTGCCTAGCCTTGCGTTGTCGTGCATTAGTCTTGCCTCGACTGACCGTGCCTTGCCTTGCGTTACCCTTTCCTTGCCTTTCCGTGCATTGCCTAGCTTGCGTTGTCGTGCATTAGCCTTGCCTTGCCTGACCGTGCCTTGCCTTGCGTTACCCTTTCCTTGCCTTGCCGTGCTTTGCCTAGCTTGCGTTGTCGTGCCTTAGTCTTGTTTCCCCTTACCGTGCCGTTCCTTCCCTTACTCTTAACTTGCCTTGCTTTCCCTTGCCTTCCTTGCCTTCCGTTACTCTTTGCTTACCTTTCGTGCATTGCCTAGCCTTGCGTTGTCGTGCCTTAGCCTTGCCTCGCTTGACCGTGCCTTGCCTTGCGTTACCCTCTCTTTCCCTTGCCTTGCTTTGCCTAGCCGTGCGTTGTCGTGCATTAGCCTTGCCTTGCCTCACCGTGCCTTGCCTTGCGTTACCCTTTCCTTGCCTTGCCGTGCATTGCCTAGCTTGCGTTGTCGTGCCTTAGCCTTGTTTCCCCTTTCCGTGCCGTTCCTTCCCTTACCTTTGCCTTGCCTTGCTTTCCCTTGAATTCCTTGCCTTCCGTTACTCTTTCCTTGCCTTGCCGTGCATTGCCTAGCCTTGCGTTGTCGTGCATTAGCCTTGCCTTGCCTGACCGTGCCTTGCCTTGCGTTACCCTTTCCTTGCTTTGCCCTGCATTGCCTAGCCGTGCGTTGTCGTGCCTTAGCCTTCTTTCACCTTGCCGTAGGCTTGCTTGCGTTGACTTGTTTTGCCTTGCCTTCCTTGCCTTCCGTTACCCTCTCCTTGCCTTGCCGTGCTTTGCCTAGCCTTGCGTTTTCGAGCCTTAGCCTTGCCTCGCCTGACAGAGCCTTGCCTTGCGTTACTCTTTCCTTGCCTGGCCGTGCATTGCCTAGACGTGCGTTGCCGTGCCTTAGCCTTGTTTTCCCTTGCCGTGCCGTTCCTTCCGTTACCCCTACCTTGCCTTGCTTTCCCTTGCCTTCCTTGCCTTCCGTTACTCTTTGCTTGCCTTCCCCGCATTGCCTAGCCTTGCGTTGTCGTGCCTTAGCCTGGCCTCGCCTGACCGTGACTTCCCTTGCGTTACCCTTTCCTTGCCTTGCCGTGCATTGCCTACCTTGCGTTGTCGTGCCTTACCCTTGTTTCCCCTTGCCGTGCCGTGCCTTTTGTTACACTTGCCTTGCCTTGCTTTGCCTTGCCTTCCTTTCCTTCTGTTACTCTTTCCTTGCCTAGCCGTGCACTGCCTAGACTTGCGTTGTCGTGCATTAGCCTTGCCTCGACTGACCGTGCCTTGCCTTGCGTTACCCTTTATTTGCCTTGCCGTGCATTGCTTAGCTTGCGTTGTCGTGCCTTAGCATGTTTCCCCTTGCCGTGCCGTTCCTTCCCTTACCCTTGCCTTGCCTTGCTTTCCCTTGACTTTCTTGCCTTCCGTTACTCTTTGCTTGCCTTCCGTGCATTGCCTAGCCTTGCGTTTTCGTGCCTTAGCCTTGCCTTGCCTCACCGTGCCTTGCCTTACGTTACCCTTTCCTTGCCTTGCCGTGCATTGCCTAGCCTTGCGTTGTCGTGCCTTAGCCTTGCTTCCCCTTGCCGTGCCGTTCCTTCCGTTACTCTTGCCTTGTCTTGCTTTCCCTTGCATTCCTTGCCATCCGTTACTCTTTCCTTGCCTTGCCGTGCATTGCCTAGCCTTGCGTTGTCGTGCATTAGCCTTGCCTTGCCTGACCGTGCCTTGCCTTGCGTTACCCTTTCCTTGCCTTGCCGTGCATTGCCTAGCTTGCGTTGTCATGCCTTAGACCTGTTGCCCCTTGCCGTGCCGTTCCTTCCCTTACCCTTAACTTGCCTTGCTTTCCCTTGCCTTCCTTGCCTTCCGTTACTCTTTGCTTACCTTCCGTGCATTGCCTAGGCTTGCGTTGTCGTGCCTTAGCCTTGCCTCGCCTGACAGAGCCTTGCCTTGCGTTACCCTTTCCTTGCCTTGCCGTGCATTGCCTAGACGTGCGTTGTTGTGCATTAGCCTTGCCTTGCCTCACCGTGCCTTGCCTTGAGTTACCCTTTCCTTGCCTTGCCGTGCATTGCCTACCTTGCGTTGTCGTGCCTTACCCTTGTTTCCCCTTGCCGTGACGTGCCTTTAGTTACACTTGCCTTGCCTTGCTTTGCCTTGCCTTCCTTTCCTTCTGTTACTCTTTCCTTGCCTAGCCGTGCACTGCCTAGCCTTGCGTTGTCGTGCATTAGCCTTGCCTCGACTGACCGTGCCTTGCCTTGCGTTACCCTCTCTTTCCCTTGCCTTGCTTTGCCTAGCCGTGCGTTGTCGTGCATTAGCCTTGCCTTGCCTCACCGTGCCTTGCCTTGCGTTACCCTTTCCTTGCCTTGCCGTGCATTGCCTAGCTTGCGTTGTCGTGCCTTAGCCTTGTTTCCCCTTTCCGTGCCGTTCCTTCCCTTACCTTTGCCTTGCCTTGCTTTCCCTTGCATTCCTTGCCTTCCGTTACTCTTTCCTTGCCTTGCCGTGCATTGCCTAGCCTTGCGTTGTCGTGCATTAGCCTTGCCTTGCCTGACCGTGCCTTGCCTTGCGTTACCCTTTCCTTGCTTTGCCCTGCATTGCCTAGCCGTGCGTTGTCGTGCCTTAGCCTTGTTTCACCTTGCCGTAGCCTTGCTTGCGTTGAATTGTTTTGCCTTGCCTTCCTTGCCTTCCGTTACCCTTTGCTTGCCTTGCCGTGCTTTGCCTAGCCTTGCGTTGTCGTGCCTTAGCCTTGCTTCCCCTTGCTGTGCCGTTCCTTCTGTTACTCTTGCCTTGCCTTGCTTTCCCTTGCATTCCTTGCCTTCCGTTACTCTTTCCATGCCTTGCCGTGCATTGCCTACCTGGCGTTGTCGTGCCTTAGCCTTGTTTCCCCTTGCCGTGCCGTTCCTTACCTTACCCTTAACTTACCTTGCTTTCCCTTGCCTTCCTTGCCTTCCGTTACTCTTTGCTTACCTTCCGTGCATTGTCTAGCCTTGCGTTGTCATGCCTTAGCCCTGTTTCCCCTTGCCGAGCCGTTCCTTCCGTTAACCTTGCCTTGCCTTGCTTTCCCTTGCCTTCCTTGCCTTCCGTTACTCTTTGCTTGCCTTACCTACATTGCCTAGCCTTGCGTTGTCGTGCCTTAGCCTTGCCTCGCCTGACCGTGACTTCCCTTGCGTTACCCTTTCCTTGCCTTCCCGTGCATTGCCTACCCGTGCGTTGTTGTGCATTAGCCTTGCCTTGCCTCACCGTGCCTTGCCTTGCGTTACCCTTTCCTTGCCTTGCCGTGCATTGCCTAGCTTGCGTTGTCGTGCCTTACCCTTGTTTCCCCTTGCCGTGCCGTGCCTTTTGTTTCACTTGCCTTGCATTGCTTTGCCTTGCGTTCCTTTCCTTCTGTTACTCTTTCTTTGCCTAGCCGTGCACTGCCAAGCCTTGCGTTGTCGTGCATTAGCCTTGCCTCGACTGACCCTGCCTTGCCTTGCGTTAGCCTTTCCTTGCCTTGCCGTGCATTGCCTTGCTTGCGTTGTCGTGCTTTAGCCTTGTTTCCCCTTGCCGTGCCGTGCCTTTTGTTACACTTGCCTTGCCTTGCTTTGCCTTGCCTTCCATTCCTTCCGTTACTCGTTCCTTGCCTAGCCGTGCACTGCCTAGCCTTGCGTTGTCGTGCATTAGCCTTGCCTTGCCTCACCGTGCCTTGCCTTGCGTTACCCTTTCCTTGCCTTGCCGTGCATTGCCTAGCTTGCGTTGTCGTGCCTTAGCCTTGTTTCCCCTTGCCGTGCCGTGCCTTTTGTTACACTTGCCTTGCCTTGCTTTGCCTTGCCTTCCTATCCTTCCGTTACTCTTTCCTTGCCTAGCCGTGCACTGCCTAGCCTTGCGTTGTCGTGCATTAGCCTTGCCTCTACTGACCGTGCCTTGCCTTGCGTTACCCTTTCCTTGCCTTGCCGTGCATTGCCTAGCTTGCGTTTGTCGTGCCTTAGCCTTGTTTCCCCTTTCCGTGCCGTTCCTTCCCTTACCTTTGCCTTGCCTTGCTTTCCCTTGAATTCCTTGCCTTCCGTTACTCTTTCCTTGCCTTGCCGTGCATTGCCTAGCCTTGCGTTGTCGTGCATTAGCCTTGCCTTGCCTGACCGTGCCTTGCCTTGCGTTACCCTTTCCTTGCTTTGCCCTGCATTGCCTAGCCGTGCGTTGTCGTGCCTTAGCCTTCTTTCAACTTGCCGTAGGCTTGCTTACGTTGACTTGTTTTGCCTTGCCTTCCTTGCCTTCCGTTACCCTCTCCTTGCCTTGCCGTGCTTTGCCTAGCCTTGCGTTTTCGAGCCTTAGCCTTGCCTCGCCTGACAGAGCCTTGCCTTGCGTTACTCTTTCCTTGCCTGGCCGTGCATTGCCTAGACGTGCGTTGCCGTGCCTTAGCCTTGTTTTCCCTTGCCGTGCCGTTCCTTCCGTTACCCCTACCTTGCCTTGCTTTCCCTTGCCTTCCTTGCCTTCCGTTACTCTTTGCTTGCCTTCCCCGCATTGCCTAGCCTTGCGTTGTCGTGCCTTAGCCTGGCCTCGCCTGACCGTGACTTCCCTTGCGTTACCCTTTCCTTGCCTTGCCGTGCATTGCCTACCTTGCGTTGTCGTGCCTTACCCTTGTTTCCCCTTGCCGTGCCGTGCCTTTTGTTACACTTGCCTTGCCTTGCTTTGCCTTGCCTTCCTTTCCTTCTGTTACTCTTTCCTTGCCTAGCCGTGCACTGCCTAGACTTGCGTTGTCGTGCATTAGCCTTGCCTCGACTGACCGTGCCTTGCCTTGCGTTACCCTTTATTTGCCTTGCCGTGCATTGCTTAGCTTGCGTTGTCGTGCCTTAGCATGTTTCCCCTTGCCGTGCCGTTCCTTCCCTTACCCTTGCCTTGCCTTGCTTTCCCTTGCCTTTCTTGCCTTCCGTTACTCTTTGCTTGCCTTCCGTGCATTGCCTAGCTTTGCGTTTTCGTGCCTTAGCCTTGCCTTGCCTCACCGTGCCTTGCCTTACGTTACCCTTTCCTTGCCTTGCCGTGCATTGCCTAGCCTTGCGTTGTCGTGCCTTAGCCTTGTTTCCCCTTGCCGTGCCGTTCCTTCCGTTACCCTTGCCTTGCCTTGCTTTCCCCTTGCCGTGCCGTTCCTTCCGTTACCCTTGCCTTGCCTTGCTTTCCCTTGCATTCCTTGCCTTCCGTTACTCTTTCCTTGCCTTGCCGTGCATTGCCTAGCCTTGCGTTGTCGTGCCTTAGCCTTGCCTCGCCTGACAGAGCCTTGCCTTGCGTTACCCTTTCCTTGCCTTGCCGTGCATTGCCTAGACGTGCGTTGTTGTGCATTAGCCTTGCCTTGCCTCACCGTGCCTTGCCTTGAGTTACCCTTTCCTTGCCTTGCCGTGCATTGCCTACCTTGCGTTGTCGTGCCTTACCCTTGTTTCCCCTTGCCGTGACGTGCCTTTAGTTACACTTGCCTTGCCTTGCTTTGCCTTGCCTTCCTTTCCTTCTGTTACTCTTTCCTTGCCTAGCCGTGCACTGCCTAGCCTTGCGTTGTCGTGCATTAGCCTTGCCTCGACTGACCGTGCCTTGCCTTGCGTTACCCTCTCTTTCCCTTGCCTTGCTTTGCCTAGCCGTGCGTTGTCGTGCATTAGCCTTGCCTTGCCTCACCGTGCCTTGCCTTGCGTTACCCTTTCCTTGCCTTGCCGTGCATTGCCTAGCTTGCGTTGTCGTGCCTTAGCCTTGTTTCCCCTTTCCGTGCCGTTCCTTCCCTTACCTTTGCCTTGCCTTGCTTTCCCTTGCATTCCTTGCCTTCCGTTACTCTTTCCTTGCCTTGCCGTGCATTGCCTAGCCTTGCGTTGTCGTGCATTAGCCTTGCCTTGCCTGACCGTGCCTTGCCTTGCGTTACCCTTTCCTTGCTTTGCCCTGCATTGCCTAGCCGTGTGTTGTCGTGCCTTAGCCTTGTTTCACCTTGCCGTAGCCTTGCTTGCGTTGAATTGTTTTGCCTTGCCTTCCTTGCCTTCCGTTACCCTTTGCTTGCCTTGCCGTGCTTTGCCTAGCCTTGCGTTGTCGTGCCTTAGCCTTGCTTCCCCTTGCTGTGCCGTTCCTTCTGTTACTCTTGCCTTGCCTTGCTTTCCCTTGCATTCCTTGCCTTCCGTTACTCTTTCCATGCCTTGCCGTGCATTGCCTACCTTGCGTTGTCGTGCCTTAGCCTTGTTTCCCCTTGCCGTGCCGTTCCTTACCTTACCCTTAACTTACCTTGCTTTCCCTTGCCTTCCTTGCCTTCCGTTACTCTTTGCTTACCTTCCGTGCATTGTCTAGCCTTGCGTTGTCATGCCTTAGCCCTGTTTCCCCTTGCCGAGCCGTTCCTTCCGTTAACCTTGCCTTGCCTTGCTTTCCCTTGCCTTCCTTGCCTTCCGTTACTCTTTGCTTGCCTTACCTACATTGCCTAGCCTTGCGTTGTCGTGCCTTAGCCTTGCCTCGCCTGACCGTGACTTCCCTTGCGTTACCCTTTCCTTGCCTTCCCGTGCATTGCCTACCCGTGCGTTGTTGTGCATTAGCCTTGCCTTGCCTCACCGTGCCTTGCCTTGCGTTACCCTTTCCTTGCCTTGCCGTGCATTGCCTAGCTTGCGTTGTCGTGCCTTACCCTTGTTTCCCCTTGCCGTGCCGTGCCTTTTGTTTCACTTGCCTTGCATTGCTTTGCCTTGCGTTCCTTTCCTTCTGTTACTCTTTCTTTGCCTAGCCGTGCACTGCCAAGCCTTGCGTTGTCGTGCATTAGCCTTGCCTCGACTGACCCTGCCTTGCCTTGCGTTAGCCTTTCCTTGCCTTGCCGTGCATTGCCTTGCTTGCGTTGTCGTGCTTTAGCCTTGTTTCCCCTTGCCGTGCCGTGCCTTTTGTTACACTTGCCTTGCCTTGCTTTGCCTTGCCTTCCATTCCTTCCGTTACTCGTTCCTTGCCTAGCCGTGCACTGCCTAGCCTTGCGTTGTCGTGCATTAGCCTTGCCTTGCCTCACCGTGCCTTGCCTTGCGTTACCCTTTCCTTGCCTTGCCGTGCATTGCCTAGCTTGCGTTGTCGTGCCTTAGCCTTGTTTCCCCTTGCCGTGCCGTGCCTTTTGTTACACTTGCCTTGCCTTGCTTTGCCTTGCCTTCCTATCCTTCCGTTACTCTTTCCTTGCCTAGCCGTGCACTGCCTAGCCTTGCGTTGTCGTGCATTAGCCTTGCCTCGCCTGATCGTGCCTTGCCTGGCGTTACTCTTTCCTTGCCTTGCCGTGCATTGCCAGGCTTGCGTTGTCGTGCCTTAGCCTTGTTTCCCCTTGCCGTGCCGTTCCTTCCCTTACCCTTGCCTTGCCTGGCTTTCCCTTGCTTTCCTTGCCTTCCGTTACTCTTTGCTTGCCTTCCGTGCATTGCCTAGCCTTGCGTTTTCGTGCCTTAGCCTTGCCTTGCCTCACCGTGCCTTGCCTTGCGTTACCCTTTCCTTGCCTTGCCGTGCATTGCCTAGCCTTGCGTTGTCGTGCCTTAGCCTTGCTTCCCCTTGCCGTGCCGTTCCTTCCGTTACTCTTGCCTTGCCTTGCTTTCCCTTGCATTCCTTGCCTTCTGTTACTCTTTCCTTGCCTTGCCGTGCATTGCCTAGCCTTGCGTTGTCGTGCATTAGCCTTGCCTTGCCTGACCGTGCCTTGCCTTGCGTTACCCTTTGCTTGACTTGCCGTGCATTGCCTAGCTTGCGTTGTCATGCCTTAGCCCTGTTTCCCCTTGCCGTGCCGTTCCTTCCCTTACCCTTAACTTGCCTTGCTTTCCCTTGCCTTCCTTGCCTTCCGTTACTCTTTGCTTACCTTCCGTGCATTGCCTAGCCTTGCGTTGTCGTTCATTAGCCTTGCCTCGCCTGACAGTGCCTTTCCTTGCGTTACCCTTTCCTTGCCTTGCCGTGCATTGCCTAGCCGTGCGTTGTCGTGCATTAGCCTTGCCTTGCCTCACCGTGCCTTTCCTTGAGTTACCCTTTCCTTGCCTTGCCGTGCATTGCCTAGCTTGCGTTGTGGTGCCTTACCCTTTTTTCCCCATGCCGTGCCGTGCCTTTTGTTTCACTTGCCTTGCATTGCTTTGCCTTGCCTTCCTTTCCTTCTCTTACGCTTTCCTTGCCTGGCCGTGCATTGCCTAGCCTTCCGTTGTCGTGCATTAGCCTTGCATTTCCTCACCGTGCCTTGCCTTGCGTTAGCTTCTCCTTCCCTTGCCTTGCTTTGCCTAGCCTTGCGTTGTCGTGCATTAGCCTTGCCTCGCCTGACAGTGCCTTCCCTTGCGTTACCCTTTCCTTGCCTTGCCGTGCATTGCCTAGCCGTGCGTTATCGTGCATTAGCCTTGCCTTGCCTCACCGTGCCTTGCCTTGCGTTACCCTTTCCTTGCCTTGCCGTGCATTGCCTAGCTTGCGTTGTCATGCCTTAGCCCTGTTTCCCCTTGCCGTGCCGTTCCTTCCCTTACCCTTAACTTACCTTGCTTTCCCTTGCCTTCCTTGCCTTCCGTTACTCTTTGCTTACCTTCCGTGCATTGTCTAGCCTTGCGTTGTCGTGCCTTAGCCTTGTTTCCCCTTGCCGTGCCGTTCCTTCCGTTACTCTTGCCTTGCCTTGCTTTCCCTTGCATTCCTTACATTCCGTTACTCTTTCCTTGTCTTGCCGTGCATTGCCTAGCCTTCCGTTGTCGTGCATTAGCCTTGCATTTCCTGACCGTGACTGGCCTTGCGTTACCCTTTCCTTCCCTTGGCGTGCATTGCCTAGCTTGCGTTGTCGTGCCTTAGCCTTGTTTCCCCTTGCCGTGCCGTTCCTTACCTTACCCTTAACTTACCTTGCTTTCCCTTGCCTTCCTTGACTTCCGTTACTCTTTGCTAACCTTCCGTGCATTGCCTAGCCTTGCGTTGTCGTGCATTAGCCTTGCCTCGCCTGACAGTGCCTTGCCTTGCGTTACCCTTTCCTTCCCTAGCCGTGCACTACCAAGCCTTGCGTTGTCGTGCATTAGACTTGCCTCGACTGACCGTGCCTTGCCTTGCGTTAGCTTCTCCTTCCCTTGCCTTGCTTTGCCTAGCCTTGCGTTGTCCTGCATTAGCCTTGCCTCGCCTGACAGTGCCTTGCCTTGCGTTACCCTTTCCTTGCCTTGCCGTGCATTGCCTAGCTTGCGTTGTCGTGCCTTACCCTTGTTTCCCCTTGCCGAGCCGTGCCTTTTGTTACACTTGCCTTGCCTTGCTTTGCCTTGCCTTCCTTTCCTTCTGTTACTCTTTCCTTGCCTAGCCGTGCACTGCCTAGCCTTGCGTTGTCGTGCATTAGCCTTGCCTCGACTGACCGTGCCTTGCTTTGCGTTACCCTTTCCTTGCCTTGCCGTGCATTGCCTAGCATGCGTTGTCGTGCCTTAGCCTTGTTTCCCCTTTCCGTGCCGTTCCTTCCCTTACCCTTGCCTTGACTTGCTTTCCCTTGCCTTTCTTGCTTTCCGTTACTCTTTGCTTGCCTTCCGTGCATTGCCTAGCCTTGCGTTTTCCTGCTTTAGCCTTGCCTTGCCTCACCGTGCCTTGCCTTGCGTTACCCTTTCCTTGCGTTGCCGTGCATTGCCTAGCCTTGCGTTTTCGTGCATTAGCCTTGCCTTGTCTGACCGTGCCTTGCCTGGCGTTACCCTTTCCTTGCCTTGCCGTGCATTGCCTAGCTTGCGTTGTCATGCCTTAGCCCTGTTTCCCCTTGCCGAGCCGTTCCTTCCGTTAACCTTGCCTTGCCTTGCTTTCCCTTGCCTTCCTTGCCTTCCGTTACTCTTTGCTTGCCTTACCTACATTGCCTAGCCTTGCGTTGTCGTGCCTTAGCCTTGCCTCGCCTGACCGTGACTTCCCTTGCGTTACCCTTTCCTTGCCTTCCCGTGCATTGCCTACCCGTGCGTTGTTGTGCATTAGCCTTGCCTTGCCTCACCGTGCCTTGCCTTGCGTTACCCTTTCCTTGCCTTGCCGTGCATTGCCTAGCTTGCGTTGTCGTGCCTTACCCTTGTTTCCCCTTGCCGTGCCGTGCCTTTTGTTTCACTTGCCTTGCATTGCTTTGCCTTGCGTTCCTTTCCTTCTGTTACTCTTTCTTTGCCTAGCCGTGCACTGCCAAGCCTTGCGTTGTCGTGCATTAGCCTTGCCTCGACTGACCCTGCCTTGCCTTGCGTTAGCCTTTCCTTGCCTTGCCGTGCATTGCCTTGCTTGCGTTGTCGTGCTTTAGCCTTGTTTCCCCTTGCCGTGCCGTGCCTTTTGTTACACTTGCCTTGCCTTGCTTTGCCTTGCCTTCCATTCCTTCCGTTACTCGTTCCTTGCCTAGCCGTGCACTGCCTAGCCTTGCGTTGTCGTGCATTAGCCTTGCCTTGCCTCACCGTGCCTTGCCTTGCGTTACCCTTTCCTTGCCTTGCCGTGCATTGCCTAGCTTGCGTTGTCGTGCCTTACCCTTGTTTCCCCTTGCCGTGCCGTGCCTTTTGTTTCACTTGCCTTGCATTGCTTTGCCTTGCGTTCCTTTCCTTCTGTTACTCTTTCCTTGCCTTGCCGTGCACTGCCAAGGCTTGCGTTGTCGTGCATTAGTCTTGCCTCGACTGACCCTGCCTTGCCTTGCGTTACCCTTTCCTTGCCTTGCCGTGCATTGCCTAGCTTGCATTGTCGTGCTTTAGCCTTGTTTCCCCTTGCCGTGCCGTGCCTTTTGTTACACTTGCCTTGCCTTGCTTTGCCTTGCCTTCCATTCCTTCCGTTACTCGTTCCTTGCCTAGCCGTGCACTGCCTAGCCTTGCGTTGTCGTGCATTAGCCTTGCCTTGCCTGACCGTGCCTTGCCTTGCGTTACCCTTTCCTTGCCTTGTCGTGCTTTGCCTAGCTTGCATTTTCGTGCCTTAGCCTTGTTTCCCCTTGCCGTGCCGTTCCTTCCCTTACTCTTAACTTGCCTAGTTTTCCCTTGCCTTCCTTGCCTTCCATTACTCTTTGCTTACCTTACGTGCATTTCCTAGCCTTGCGTTGTCGTGCCTTAGCCTTGCCTCGCTTGACCGTTCCTTGCCTTGCGTTACCCTCTCATTCCCTTGCCTTGCTTTGCCTAGCCGTGCGTTGTCGTGCATTAGCCTTGCCTTGCCTCACCGTGCCTTGCTTGCGTTACCCTTTCCTTGCCTTGCCGTGCTTTGCCTAGCCTTGCGTTGTCGTGCCTTAGCCTTGTTTCCCCTTGCCGTGCCGTTCCTTCCGTTACTCTTGCCTTGCCTTGCTTTCCCTTGCATTCCTTACATTCCGTTACTCTTTCCTTGCCTTGCCGTGCATTGCCTAGCCTTCCGTTGTCGTGCATTAGCCTTGCATTTCCTGACCGTGCCTTGCCTTGCGTTACCCTTTCCTTGCCTTGCCGTGCATTGCCTAGCTTGCGTTGTCGTGCCTTAGCCTTGTTTCCCCTTGCCGTGCCGTTCCTTCCCTTACCCTTAACTTGCCTTGCTTTCCCTTGCCTCCTTGCCTTCCGTTGCTCTTTGCTTACCTTCCGTGCATTGCCTAGCCTTGCGTTGTCGTGACTTAGCCTTGCCTCGCCTGACAGAGCCTTGCCTTGCGTTACCCTTTCCTTGCCTGGCCGTGCATTGCCTAGCCGTGCGTTGCCGTGCCTTAGCCTTGCCTTGTCTCACCGTGCCTTGCCTTGCGTTACCCTTTGCTTCCCTTGCCGTGCATTGCCTAGTGGTGCGTTGTCGTGTCTTAGCCTTGTTTCACCTTGCCGTAGCCTTGCTTGCGTTACCTTGCTTTGCCTTGCCTTCCTTGCCTTCCGTTACTCTTTGCTTGCCTTCCGTGCATTGCCAAGCCTTGCGTTTTCGTGCCTTAGCCTTGTCTCGCCTGACACTGCCTTGCCTTGCGTTACCCTTTCCTTGCCTTTCCGTGCATTGCCTAGCTTGCGTTGTCGTGCCTTAGCCTTGTTTCCCCTTGCCGTGCCGTGCCTTTTGTTACACTTGCCTTGCCTTGCTTTGCCTTGCCGTCCATTCCTTCCGTTACTCGTTCCTTGCCTAGCCGTGCACTGCCTAGCTTTGCGTTGTCGTGCATTAGCCTTGCCTTGCCTGACCGTGCCTTGCATTGCGTTACCCTTTCCTTGCCTTGCCGTGCTTTGCCTAGCTTGCGTTGTCGTGCCTTAGCCTTGTTTCCCCTTGCCGTGCCGTTCCTTCCCTTACTCTTGACTTGCCTTGCTTTCCCTTGCCTTCCTTGCCTTCCGTTACTCTTTGCTTACCTTCCGTGCATTGCCTAGCCTTGCGTTGTCGTGCCGTAGCCTTGCCTCGCCTGACCGTGACTTCCCTTGCGTTACCCTTTCCTTGCCTTGCCGTGCATTGCCTAGCCGTGCGTTGTTGTGCATTAGCCTTGCCTTGACTCACCGTGCCTTGCCTTACGTTACCCTTTCCTTGACTTGCCGTGCATTGCCTAGCTTCCGTTGTCGTGCCTTACCCATGTTTCCCCTTGCCGTGCCGTGCCTTTTGTTGCACTTGCCTTGCATTTCTTTGCCTTGCCTTCCTTTCCTTCTGTTACTCTTTCCTTGCCTACCCTTGCACTGCCAAGCCTTGCGTTGTCGTGCATTAGCCTTGCCTCGAGTGACAGTGCCTTGCCTTGCGTTACCCTTTCCTTGCCTTGCCGTGCATTGCCTAGCTTGCGTTGTCGTGCCTTAGCCTTGTTTCCCCTTGCCGTGCCGTGCCTTTTGTTACACTTGCCTTGCCTTGCTTTGCCTTGCCTTCCAATCCTTCCGTTGCTCTTTCCTTGCCTAGCCGTACACTGCCTAGCCTTGCGTTGTCGTGCATTAGCCTTGCCTCGCCTGATCGTGCCTTGCCTTGCGTTACCCGTTCCTTGCCTTGCCGTGCATTGCCTAGCTTGCGTTGTCGTGCCTTAGCCTTGTTTCCCCTTGCCGTGCCGTTCCTTCCCTTACCCTTAACTTGCCTTGCTTTCCCTTGCCTTCCTTGCCTTCCGTTACTCTTTCTTACCTTCCGTGCATTGCCTAGCCTTGCGTTGTCGTGCATTAGCCTTGCCTCGCCTGACAGTGCCTTGCCTTGCGTTACCCTTTCCTTGCCTTGCCGTGCATTGCCTAGCCGTGCGTTGTCGTGCATTAGCCTTGCCTTGCTTTACCGTGCCTTGCCTTGCGTTACCATTTCCTTGCCTTGCCGTGCATTGCCTAGCTTGCGTTGTCGTGCCTTACCCTTGTTTCCCCTTGCCGTGCCGTGCCTTTTGTTTCACTTGCCTTGCATTGCTTTGCCTTGCCTTCCTTTCCTTCTGTTACGCTTTCCTTGCCTTGCTGTGCACTGCCAAGCCTTGCGTTGTCGTGCATTAGCCTTGCCTCGACTGACCGTACCTTGCCTTGCGTTAGCTTCTCCTTCCCTTGCCTTGCTTTGCCTAGCCTTGCGTTGTCGTGCATTAGCCTTGCCTCGCCTGACAGTGCCTTGCCTTGCGTTACCCTTTTCTTGCCTTCCCGTGCATTGCCTAGCCGTGCGTTGTCGTGCATTAGCCTTGCCTTGGCTCACCGTGCCTTGCCTTGCGTTACCCTTTCCTTGCCTTGCCGTGCATTGCCTAGCTTGCGTTGTCATGCCTTAACCATGTTTCCCCTTGCCGTGCCGTTCCTTCCCTTACCCTTAACTTACCTTGCTTTCCCTTGCCTTCCTTGCCTTCCGTTACTCTTTGCTTACCTTCCGTGCATTGCCTAGCCTTGCGTTGTCGTGCCTTAGCCTTGTTTCCCCTTGCCGTGCCGTTCCTTCCGTTACTCTTGCCTTGCCTTGCTTTCCCTTGCATTCCTTACATTCCGTTACTCTTTCCTTGTCTTGCCGTGCATTGCCTAGCCTTCCGTTGTCGTGCATTAGCCTTGCATTTCCTGTCCGTGACTTGCCTTGCGTCACCCTTTCCTTGCCTTGCCGTGCATTGCCTAGCTTGCGTTGTCGTGCCTTAGACTTGTTTCCCCTTGCCGTGCCGTTCCTTACCTTACCCTTAACTTGCCTTGCTTTCCCTTGCCTTCCTTGCCTTCCGTTACTCTTTGCTTACCTTCCGTGCATTGCCTAGCCTTGCGTTGTCGTGCCTTAGCCTTGCCTCGCCTGACAGAGCCTTGCCTTGCGTTACCCTTTCCTTGCCTTCCGTACATTGCCTAGACGTGCGTTGTTGTGCATTAGCCTTGCCTTGCCTCACCGTGCCTTGCCTTGCGTTACCCTTTCCTTGCCTTGCCGTGCATTGCCTACCTTGCGTTGTCGTGCCTTACCCTTGTTTCCCCTTGCCGTGCCGTGCCTTTTGTTACACTTGCCTTGCCTTGCTTTGCCTTGCCTTCCTTTCCTTCGGTTACTCTTTCCTTGCCTAGCCGTGCACTGCCTAGCCTTGCGTTGTCGTGCATTAGCCTTGCCTCGACTGACCGTGCCTTGCTTTGCGTTACCCTTTCCTTGCCTTGCCGTGCATTGCCTAGCATGCGTTGTCGTGCCTTAGCCTTGTTTCCCCTTTCCGTGCCGTTCCTTCCCTTACCCTTGCCTTGCCTTGCTTTCCCTTGCCTTTCTTGCTTTCCGTTACTCTTTGCTTGCCTTCCGTGCATTGCCTAGCCTTGCGTTTTCGTGCCTTAGCCTTGCCTTGCCTCACCGTGCCTTGCCTTGCGTTACCCTTTCCTTGCCTTGCCGTGCATTGCCTAGCCTTGCGTTGTCGTGCCTTAGCCTTGCTTCCCCTTGCCGTGCCGTTCCTTCCGTTACTCTTGCCTTGCCTTGCTTTCCCTTGCATTCCTTGCCTTCCGTTAATCTTTCCTTGCCCTGCCGTGCATTACCTAGCCTTGCGTTTTCGTGCATTAGCCTTGCCTTGCCTGACCGTGCCTTGCCTGGCGTTACCCTTTCCTTGCCTTGCCGTGCATTGCCTAGCTTGCGTTGTCATGCCTTAGCCCTGTTTCCCCTTGCCGTGCCGTTCCTTCCCTTACCCTTAACTTGCCTTGCTTTCCCTTGCCTTCCTTGCCTTCCGTTACTCTTTGTTACCTTCCGTGCATTGCCTAGCCTTGCGTTGTCGTGCATTAGCCTTGCCTCGCCTGACAGTGCCTTGCCTTGCGTTACCCTTTCCTTGCCTTGCCGTGCATTGCCTAGCCGTGCGTTGTCGTGCATTAGCCTTGCCTTGCTTTACCGTGCCTTGCCTTGCGTTACCATTTCCTTGCCTTGCCGTGCATTGCCTAGCTTGCGTTGTCGTGCCTTTCCCTTGTTTCCCCTTGCCGTGCCGTGCCTTTTGTTTCACTTGCCTTGCATTGCTTTGCCTTGCCTTCCTTTCCTTCTGTTACGCTTTCCTTGCCTTGCTGTGCACTGCCAAACCTTGCGTTGTCGTGCATTAGCCTTGCCTTGCCTGACCGTGCCTTGCCTTGCGTTACCCTTTCCTTGCCTTGTCGTGCTTTGCCTAGCTTGCATTTTCGTGCCTTAGCCTTGTTTCCCCTTGCCGTGCCGTTCCTTCCCTTACTCTTAACTTGCCTAGTTTTCCCTTGCCTTCCTTGCCTTCCATTACTCTTTGCTTACCTTACGTGCATTTCCTAGCCTTGCGTTGTCGTGCCTTAGCCTTGCCTCGCTTGACCGTTCCTTGCCTTGCGTTACCCTCTCATTCCCTTGCCTTGCTTTGCCTAGCCGTGCGTTGTCGTGCATTAGCCTTGCCTTGCCTCACCGTGCCTTGCTTGCGTTACCCTTTCCTTGCCTTGCCGTGCTTTGCCTAGCCTTGCGTTGTCGTGCCTTAGCCTTGTTTCCCCTTGCCGTGCCGTTCCTTCCGTTACTCTTGCCTTGCCTTGCTTTCCCTTGCATTCCTTACATTCCGTTACTCTTTCCTTGCCTTGCCGTGCATTGCCTAGCCTTCCGTTGTCGTGCATTAGCCTTGCATTTCCTGACCGTGCCTTGCCTTGCGTTACCCTTTCCTTGCCTTGCCGTGCATTGCCTAGCTTGCGTTGTCGTGCCTTAGCCTTGTTTCCCCTTGCCGTGCCGTTCCTTCCCTTACCCTTAACTTGCCTTGCTTTCCCTTGCCTCCTTGCCTTCCGTTGCTCTTTGCTTACCTTCCGTGCATTGCCTAGCCTTGCGTTGTCGTGACTTAGCCTTGCCTCGCCTGACAGAGCCTTGCCTTGCGTTACCCTTTCCTTGCCTGGCCGTGCATTGCCTAGCCGTGCGTTGCCGTGCCTTAGCCTTGCCTTGTCTCACCGTGCCTTGCCTTGCGTTACCCTTTGCTTCCCTTGCCGTGCATTGCCTAGTGGTGCGTTGTCGTGTCTTAGCCTTGTTTCACCTTGCCGTAGCCTTGCTTGCGTTACCTTGCTTTGCCTTGCCTTCCTTGCCTTCCGTTACTCTTTGCTTGCCTTCCGTGCATTGCCAAGCCTTGCGTTTTCGTGCCTTAGCCTTGTCTCGCCTGACCCTGCCTTGCCTTGCGTTACCCTTTCCTTGCCTTTCCGTGCATTGCCTAGCTTGCGTTGTCGTGCCTTAGCCTTGTTTCCCCTTGCCGTGCCGTGCCTTTTGTTACACTTGCCTTGCCTTGCTTTGCCTTGCCGTCCATTCCTTCCGTTACTCGTTCCTTGCCTAGCCGTGCACTGCCTAGCTTTGCGTTGTCGTGCATTAGCCTTGCCTTGCCTGACCGTGCCTTGCATTGCGTTACCCTTTCCTTGCCTTGCCGTGCTTTGCCTAGCTTGCGTTGTCGTGCCTTAGCCTTGTTTCCCCTTGCCGTGCCGTTCCTTCCCTTACTCTTGACTTGCCTTGCTTTCCCTTGCCTTCCTTGCCTTCCGTTACTCTTTGCTTACCTTCCGTGCATTGCCTAGCCTTGCGTTGTCGTGCCGTAGCCTTGCCTCGCCTGACCGTGACTTCCCTTGCGTTACCCTTTCCTTGCCTTGCCGTGCATTGCCTAGCCGTGCGTTGTTGTGCATTAGCCTTGCCTTGACTCACCGTGCCTTGCCTTACGTTACCCTTTCCTTGACTTGCCGTGCATTGCCTAGCTTCCGTTGTCGTGCCTTACCCATGTTTCCCCTTGCCGTGCCGTGCCTTTTGTTGCACTTGCCTTGCATTTCTTTGCCTTGCCTTCCTTTCCTTCTGTTACTCTTTCCTTGCCTACCCTTGCACTGCCAAGCCTTGCGTTGTCGTGCATGAGCCTTGCCTCGAGTGACCGTGCCTTGCCTTGCGTTACCCTTTCCTTGCCTTGCCGCGCATTGCCTAGCTTGCGTTGTCGTGCCTTAGCCTTGTTTCCCCTTGCCGTGCCGTGCCTTTTGTTACACTTGCCTTGCCTTGCTTTGCCTTGCCTTCCAATCCTTCCGTTGCTCTTTCCTTGCCTAGCCGTACACTGCCTAGCCTTGCGTTGTCGTGCATTAGCCTTGCCTCGCCTGATCGTGCCTTGCCTTGCGTTACCCGTTCCTTGCCTTGCCGTGCATTGCCTAGCTTGCGTTGTCGTGCCTTAGCCTTGTTTCCCCTTGCCGTGCCGTTCCTTCCCTTACCCTTAACTTGCCTTGCTTTCCCTTGCCTTCCTTGCCTTCCGTTACTCTTTCTTACCTTCCGTGCATTGCCTAGCCTTGCGTTGTCGTGCATTAGCCTTGCCTCGCCTGACAGTGCCTTGCCTTGCGTTACCCTTTCCTTGCCTTGCCGTGCATTGCCTAGCCGTGCGTTGTCGTGCATTAGCCTTGCCTTGCTTTACCGTGCCTTGCCTTGCGTTACCATTTCCTTGCCTTGCCGTGCATTGCCTAGCTTGCGTTGTCGTGCCTTACCCTTGTTTCCCCTTGCCGTGCCGTGCCTTTTGTTTCACTTGCCTTGCATTGCTTTGCCTTGCCTTCCTTTCCTTCTGTTACGCTTTCCTTGCCTTGCTGTGCACTGCCAAGCCTTGCGTTGTCGTGCATTAGCCTTGCCTCGACTGACCGTACCTTGCCTTGCGTTAGCTTCTCCTTCCCTTGCCTTGCTTTGCCTAGCCTTGCGTTGTCGTGCATTAGCCTTGCCTCGCCTGACAGTGCCTTGCCTTGCGTTACCCTTTTCTTGCCTTGCCGTGCATTGCCTAGCCGTGCGTTGTCGTGCATTAGCCTTGCCTTGGCTCACCGTGCCTTGCCTTGCGTTACCCTTTCCTTGCCTTGCCGTGCATTGCCTAGCTTGCGTTGTCATGCCTTAACCATGTTTCCCCTTGCCGTGCCGTTCCTTCCCTTACCCTTAAATTACCTTGCTTTCCCTTGCCTTCCTTGCCTTCCGTTACTCTTTGCTTACCTTCCGTGCATTGCCTAGCCTTGCGTTGTCGTGCCTTAGCCTTGTTTCCCCTTGCCGTGCCGTTCCTTCCGTTACTCTTGCCTTGCCTTGCTTTCCCTTGCATTCCTTACATTCCGTTACTCTTTCCTTGTCTTGCCGTGCATTGCCTAGCCTTCCGTTGTCGTGCATTAGCCTTGCATTTCCTGTCCGTGACTTGCCTTGCGTCACCCTTTCCTTGCCTTGCCGTGCATTGCCTAGCTTGCGTTGTCGTGCCTTAGACTTGTTTCCCCTTGCCGTGCCGTTCCTTACCTTACCCTTAACTTGCCTTGCTTTCCCTTGCCTTCCTTGCCTTCCGTTACTCTTTGCGTACCTTCCGTGCATTGCCTAGCCTTGCGTTGTCGTGCCTTAGCCTTGCCTCGCCTGACAGAGCCTTGCCTTGCGTTACCCTTTCCTTGCCTTCCGTACATTGCCTAGACGTGCGTTGTTGTGCATTAGCCTTGCCTTGCCTCACCGTGCCTTGCCTTGCGTTACCCTTTCCTTGCCTTGCCGTGCATTGCCTACCTTGCGTTGTCGTGCCTTACCCTTGTTTCCCCTTGCCGTGCCGTGCCTTTTGTTACACTTGCCTTGCCTTGCTTTGCCTTGCCTTCCTTTCCTTCGGTTACTCTTTCCTTGCCTAGCCGTGCACTGCCTAGCCTTGCGTTGTCGTGCATTAGCCTTGCCTCGACTGACCGTGCCTTGCTTTGCGTTACCCTTTCCTTGCCTTGCCGTGCATTGCCTAGCATGCGTTGTCGTGCCTTAGCCTTGTTTCCCCTTTCCGTGCCGTTCCTTCCCTTACCCTTGCCTTGCCTTGCTTTCCCTTGCCTTTCTTGATTTCCGTTACTCTTTGCTTGCCTTCCGTGCATTGCCTAGCCTTGCGTTTTCCTGCCTTAGCCTTGCCTTGCCTCACCGTGCCTTGCCTTGCGTTACCCTTTCCTTGCCTTGCCGTGCATTGCCTAGCCTTGCGTTGTCGTGCCTTAGCCTTGCTTCCCCTTGCCGTGCCGTTCCTTCCGTTACTCTTGCCTTGCCTTGCTTTCCCTTGCATTCCTTGCCTTCCGTTAATCTTTCCTTGCCCTGCCGTGCATTACCTAGCCTTGCCTTTTCGTGCATTAGCCTTGCCTTGCCTGACCGTGCCTTGCCAGGCGTTACCCTTTCCTTGCCTTGCCGTGCATTGCCTAGCTTGCGTTGTCATGCCTTAGCCCTGTTTCCCCTTGCCGTGCCGTTCCTTCCCTTACCCTTAACTTGCCTTGCTTTCCCTTGCCTTCCTTGCCTTCCGTTACTCTTGGTTACCTTCCGTGCATTGCCTAGCCTTGCGTTGTCGTGCATTAGCCTTGCCTCGCCTGACAGTGCCTTGCCTTGCGTTACCCTTTCCTTGCCTTGCCGTGCATTGCCTAGCCGTGCGTTGTCGTGCATTAGCCTTGCCTTGCTTTACCGTGCCTTGCCTTGCGTTACCATTTCCTTGCCTTGCCGTGCATTGCCTAGCTTGCGTTGTCGTGCCTTTCCCTTGTTTCCCCTTGCCGTGCCGTGCCTTTTGTTTCACTTGCCTTGCATTGCTTTGCCTTGCCTTCCTTTCCTTCTGTTACGCTTTCCTTGCCTTGCTGTGCACTGCCAAACCTTGCGTTGTCGTGCATTAGCCTTGCCTCGACTGACCGTACCTTGCCTTGCGTTAGCTTCTCCATCCCTTGCCTTGCTTTGCCTTGCTTGCGTTGTCGTGCCTTACCCTTGTTTCCCCTTGCCGTGCTGTGCCTTTTGTTTCACTTGCCTTGCATTGCTTTGCCTTGCCTTCCTTTCCTTTGTTACTCTTTCCTTACCTTTCCGTGCATTGCCTAGCTTGCGTTGTCGTGCCTTAGCCTTGTTTCCCCTTGCCGTGCCGTGCCTATTGTTACACTTGCCTTGCCTTGCTTTGCCTTGCCTTCCATTCCTTCCGTTACTCGTTCCTTGCCTAGCCGTGCACTGCCTAGCCTTGCGTTGTCGTGCATTAGCCTTGCCTTGCCTGACCGTGCCTTGCCTTGCGTTACCCTTTCCTTGCCTTGCCGTGCATTGCCTAGCTTGCGTTGTCATGCCTTAGCCCTGTTTCCCCTGGCCGTGCCGTTCCTTCCCTTACCCTTAACTTGCCTTGCTTTCCTTTGCCTTCCTTGCCTTCCGTTACTCTTTGCTTACCTTCCGTGCATTGCCTAGCCTTGCGTTGTCGTGCATTAGCCTTGCCTCTCCTGACAGTGCCTTGCCTTGCGTTACCCTTTCCTTGCCTTGCCGTGCATTGCCTAGCCGTGCGTTGTCGTGCATTAGCCTTGCCTTGCCTCACCGTGCGTTGCCTTGCGTTACCCTTTCCTTGCCTTGCCGTGCATTGCCTAGCTTGCGTTGTCATGCCTTAGCCATGTTTCCCCTTGCCGTGCCGTTCCTTCCCTTACCCTTAACTTACCTTGATTTCCCTTGCCTTCCTTGCCTTCCGTTACTCTTTGCTTACCTTCCGTGCATTGCCTAGCCTTGCGTTGTCGTGCCTTAGCCTTGTTTCCCCTTGCCGTGCCGTTCCTTCCGTTACTCTTGCCTTGCCTTGCTTTCCCTTGCATTCCTTACATTCCGTTACTCTTTCCTTGTCTTGCCGTGCATTGCCTAGCCTTCCGTTGTCGTGCAATAGCCTTGCATTTCCTGACCGTGACTTGCCTTGCGTCACCCTTTCCTTGCCTTGCCGTGCATTGCCTAGCTTGCGTTGTCGTGCCTTAGACTTGTTTCCCCTTGCCGTGCCGTTCCTTCCCTTACCCTTAACTTGCCTTGCTTTCCCTTGCCTTCCTTGCCTTCCCTTACTCTTTGCTTACCTTCCGTGCATTGCCTAGCCTTGCGTTGTCGTGCCTTAGCCTTGCCTCGCCTGACAGAGCCTTGCCTTGCGTTACCCTTTCCTTGCCTTGCCGTACATTGCCTAGACGTGCGTTGTTGTGCATTAGCCTTGCCTTGCCTCACCGTGCCTTGCCTTGCGTTACCCTTTCCTTGCCTTGCCGTGCATTGCCTACCTTGCGTTGTCGTGCCTTACCCTTGTTTCCCCTTGCCGTGCCGTGCCTTTTGTTACACTTGCCTTGCCTTGCTTTGCCTTGCCTTCCTTTCCTTCTGTTACTCTTTCCTTGCCTAGCCGTGCACTGCCTAGCCTTGCGTTGTCGTGCATTAGCCTTGCCTCGACTGACCGTGCCTTGCTTTGCGTTACCCTTTCCTTGCCTTGCCGTGCATTGCCTAGCTTGCGTTGTCGTGCCTTAGCCTTGTTTCCCCTTGCCGAGCCGTTCCTTCCGTTAACCTTGCCTTGCCTTGCTTTCCCTTGCCTTCCTTGCCTTCCGTTACTCTTTGCTTGCCTTACCTGCATTGCCTAGCCTTGCGTTGTCGTGCCTTAGCCTTGCCTCGCTTGACCGTGCCTTGCCTTGCGTTACCCTCTCCTTCCCTGTCCTTGCTTTGCCTAACCGTGCGTTGTCGTGCATTAGCCTTGCCTTGCCTCACCGTGCCTTGCCTTGCGTTACCCTTTCCTTGCCTTGCCGTGCTTTGACTAGCCTTGCGTTGTCGTGCCTTAGCCTTGTTTCCCCTTGCCGTGCCGTTACTTCCGTTACTGTTGCCTTGCATTGCTTTCCCTTGCATTCCTTACATTCCGTTACTCTTTCCTTGCCTTGCCGTGCATTGCCTAGCCTTCCGTTGTCGTGCATTAGCCTTGCATTTCCTGACCGTGCCTTGCCTAGCGTTACCCTTTCCTTGCCTTGCCGTGCATTGCCTAGCTTGCGTTGTCGTGCCTTAGCCTTGTTTCCCCTTGCCGTGCCGTTCCTTCCCTTACCCTTAACTTGCCTTGCTTTCCCTTGCCTTCCTTGCCTTCCGTTGCTCTTTGCTTACCTTCCGTGCATTCCCTAGCCTTGCGTTGTCGTGACTTAGCCTTGCCTCGCCTGACAGAGCCTTGCCTTGCGTTACCCTTTCCTTGCCTGGCCGTGCATTGCCTAGCCGTGCGTTGCCGTGCCTTAGCCTTGCCTTGTCTCACCGTGCCTTGCCTTGCGTTACCCTTTCCTTGCCTTGCCTTGCTTTGCCTAGCCTTGCGTTGTCGTGACTTAGCCTTGTTTCCCCTTGCCGTGCCTTTCCTTCCGTTACCCTTGCCTTGCCTTGCTTTCCCTTGCCTTTCTTGCCTTCCGTTACTCTTTGCTTGCCTTCCGTGCATTGCCTAGCCTTGCGTTTTCGTGCCTTAGCCTTGCCTTGCCTCACCGTGCCTTGCCTTGCGTTACCCTTTCCTTGCCTTGCCGTGCATTGCCTAGCTTGCGTTGTCGTGTCTTAGGCTTGTTTCCCCTTGACGTGCCGTTCCTTCCGTTACTCTTGCCTTGCCTTGCTTTCCCTTGCATTCCTTGCCTTCCGTTACTCTTTACTTGCCTTGCCGTGCATTGCCTAGCCTTGCGTTGTCGTGCATTAGCCTTACCTTGCCTGACCGTGCCTTGCCTTGCGTTACCCTTTCCTTGCTTTTCCGTGCATTGCCTAGCCGTCCGTTGTCGTGCCTTAGCCTTGTTTCACCTTGCCGTAGCCTTGCTTGCGTTGCCTTGCTTTGCCTTGCCTTCCTTGCCTTCCGTTACTCTTGGCTTGCCTTCCGTGCATTGCGTAGCCTTGCGTTGTCGTGCCGTAGCCTTTTTTTGAACTTGCCATAGCCTTGCTTGCGTTACCTTCCTTTGCCTTGCATTCCTTGCCTTCCGTTACTCTTTGCTTGCCTTCCGTGCATTGCCAAGCCTTGCGTTTTCGTGCCTTAGCCTTGTCTCGCCTGACCCTGCCTTGCCTTGCGTTACCCTTTCCTTGCCTTTCCGTGCATTGCCTAGCTTGCGTTGTCGTGCCTTAGCCTTGTTTCCCCTTGCCGTGCCGTGCCTTTTGTTACACTTGCCTTGCCTTGCTTTGCCTTGCCTTCCATTCCTTCCGTTACTCGTTCCTTGCCTAGCCGTGCACTGCCTAGCTTTGCGTTGTCGTGCATTAGCCTTGCCTTGCCTGACCGTGCCTTGCATTGCGTTACCCTTTCCTTGCCTTGCCGTGCTTTGCCTAGCTTGCGTTGTCGTGCCTTAGCCTTGTTTCCCCTTGCCGTGCCGTTCCTTCCCTTACTCTTGACTTGCCTTGCTTTCCCTTGCCTTCCTTGCCTTCCGTTACTCTTTGCTTACATTCCGTGCATTGCCTAGCCTTGCGTTGTCGTGCCGTAGCCTTGCCTCGCCTGACCGTGACTTCCCTTGCGTTACCCTTTCCTTGCCTTGCCGTGCATTGCCTAGCCGTGCGTTGTTGTGCATTAGCCTTGCCTTGACTCACCGTGCCTTGCCTTACGTTACCCTTTCCATGACTTGCCGTGCATTGCCTAGCTTCCGTTGTCGTGCCTTACCCTTGGTTCTTCTTGCCGTGCCGTGCCTTTTGTTGCACTTGCCTTGCATTGCTTTGCCTTGCCTTCCTTTCCTTCTGTTACTCTTTCCTTGCCTACCCTTGCACTGCCAAGCCTTGCGTTGTCGTGCATTAGACTTGCCTCGACTGACCGTGCCTTGCCTTGCGTTACCCTTTCCTTGCCTTGCCCTGCATTGCCTAGCTTGCGTTGTCGTGCTTTAGCCTTGTTTCCCCTTGCCGTGCCGTGCCTTTTGTTACACTTGCCTTGCCTTGCTTTGCCTTGCCTTCCAATCCTTCCGTTGCTCTTTCCTTGCCTAGCCGTACACTGCCTAGCCTTGCTTTGTCGTGCATTAGCCTTGCCTCGCCTGATCGTGCCTTGCCTTGCGTTACCCTTTCCTTGCCTTGCCGTGCATTGCCTAGCTTGCGTTGTCGTGCCTTAGCCTTGTTTCCCCTTGCCGTGCCGTTCCTTCCCTTACCCTTAACTTGCCTTGCTTTCCCTTGCCTTCCTTGCCTTCCGTTGCTCTTTGCTTACCTTCCGTGCATTGCCTAGCCTTGCATTGTCGTGCCTTAGCCTTGCCTCGCCTGACAGCCTTGCCTTGCGTTACCCTTTCCTTGCCTGTACCTGCATTGCCTAGCCGTGCGTTGCCGTGCCTTAGCCTTGTTTCCCCATGCCGTGCCCTTCCTTCCGTTACCCTTACCATGCCTTGCTTTCCCTTGCCTTCCTTGCCTTCCGTTACTCTTTGCTTGCCTTCCCTGCATTGCCTAGCCTTCCGTTGTCGTGTCTTAGCCTTGCCTCGCCTGACCGTGACTTCCCTTGCGTTACCCTTTCCTTGCCTTGCCGTGCATTGCGTAGACGTGCGTTGTTGTGCATTAGCCTTGCCTTGCCTCACCGTGCCTTACCTTGCGTTACCCTTTCCTTGCCTTGCCGTGCATTGCCTTTCCTTGCGTTGTCGTGCCTTACCCTTGTTTCCCCTTGCCGTGCCGTGCCTTTTGTTTCACTTGCCTTGCATTGCTTTGCCTTGCCTTCCTTTCCTTATGTTACTCTTTCCTTGCTTAGCCTTGCATTGCCAAGCCTTGCGTTGTCGTGCATTAGCCTTGCCTCGACTGACCGTGCCTTGCCTTGCGTTACCCTTTCCTTGCCTTGCCGTGCATTGCCTAGCTTGCGTTGTCATGCCTTAGCCCTGTTTCCCCTTGCCGTGCCGTTCCTTCCCTTACCCTTAACTTGCCTTGCTTTCCCTTGCCTTCCTTGCCTTCCGTTACTCTTTGCTTACCTTCCGTGCATTGCCTAGCCTTGCGTTGTCGTGCCTTAGCCTTGTTTCCCCTTGCCGTGCCGTTCCTTACCTTACCCTTAACTTGCCTTGCTTTCCCTTGCCTTCCTTGCCTTCCGTTACTCTTTGCTTACCTTCCGTGCATTGCCTAGCCTTGCGTTGTCGTGCCTTAGCCTTGCCTCGCCTGACAGAGCCTTGCCTTGCGTTACCCTTTCCTTGCCTTGCCATACATTGCCTAGACGTGCGTTGTTGTGCATTAGCCTTGCCTTGCCTCACCGTGCCTTGCCTTGCGTTACCCTTTCCTTGCCTTGCCGTGCATTGCCTACCTTGCGTTGTCGTGCCTTACCCTTGTTTCCCCTTGCCGTGCCGTGCCTTTTGTTACACTTGCCTTGCCTTGCTTTGCCTTGCCTTCCTTTCCTTCTGTTACTCTTTCCTGGCCTAGCCGTGCATTGCCTAGCCTTGCGTTGTCGTGCCTTAGCCTTGCTTCCCCTTGCCGTGCCGTTCCTTCCGTTACTCTTGCCTTGCCTTGCTTTCCCTTGCATTCCTTGCCTTCCGTTACTCTTTCCTTGCCTTGCCGTGCATTACCTAGCCTTGCGTTTTCGTGCAGTAGCCTTGCCTTGCCTGACCGTGCCTTGCCTGGCGTTACCCTTTCCTTGCCTTGCCGTGCATTGCCTAGCTTGCGTTGTCATGCCTTAGCCCTGTTTCCCCTTGCCGAGCCGTTCCTTCCGTTAACCTTGCCTTGCCTTGCTTTCCCTTGCCTTCCTTGCCTTCCGTTACTCTTTGCTTGCCTTACCTGCATTGCCTAGCCTTGCGTTGCGGTGCCTTAGCCTTGCCTCGCCTGACAGTGACTTCCCTTGCGTTACCCTTTCCTTGCCTTCCCGTGCATTGCCTAGCCGTGCGTTGTTGTGCATTAGCCTTGCCTTGCCTCACCGTGCCTTGCCTTGCGTTACCCTTTCCTTGCCTTGCCGTGCATTGCCTAGCTTGCGTTGTCGTGCCTTACCCTTGTTTCCCCTTGCCGTGCCGTGCCTTTTGTTTCACTTGCCTTGCATTGCTTTGCCTTGCGTTCCTTTCCTTCTGTTACTCTTTCCTTGCCTAGCCGTGCACTGCCAAGCCTTGCGTTGTCGTGCATTAGCCTTGCCTCGACTGACCCTGCCTTGCCTTGCGTTACCCTTTCCTTGCCTTGCCGTGCATTGCCTAGCTTGCGTTGTCGTGCTTTAGCCTTGTTTCCCCTTGCCGTGCCGTGCCTTTTGTTACACTTGCCTTGCCTTGCTTTGCCTTGCCTTCCATTCCTTCCGTTACTCGTTCCTTGCCTAGCCGTGCACTGCCCAGCCTTCCGTTGTCGTGCATTAGCCTTGCCTTGCCTGACCGTGCCTTGCCTTGCGTTACCCTTTCCTTGCCTTGTCGTTCTTTGCCTAACTTGCATTTTCGTGCCTTAGCCTTGTTTCCCCTTCCCGTGCCGTTCCTTCCCGTACTCTTAACTTGCCTTGTTTTCCCTTGCCTTCCTTGCCTTCCATTACTCTTTGCTTACCTTACGTGCATTTCCTAGCCTTGCGTTGTCGTGCCTTAGCCTTGCCTCGCTTGACCGTGCCTTGCCTTGCGTTACCCTCTCCTTCCCTTGCCTTGCTTTGCCTAGCCGTGCGTTGTCGTGCATTAGCCTTGCCTTGCCTCACCGTGCCTTGCATTGCGTTACCCTTTCCTTGCCTTGCCGTGCTTTGCCTAGCCTTGCGTTGTCTTGCCTTAGCCTTGTTTCCCCTTGCCGTGCCGTTCCTTCCGTTACTCTTGCCTTGCCTTGCTTTCCCTTGTATTCCTTACATTCCGTTACTCTTTCCTTGCCTTGCCGTGCATTGCCTAGCCTTCCGTTGTCGTGCATTAGCCTTGCATTTCCTGACCGTGCCTTGCCTTGCTTTACCCTTTCCTTGCCTTGCCGTGCATTGCCTAGCTTGCGTTGTCGTGCCGTTCCTTAGCCTTGTTTCCCCTTGCCGTGCCGTTCCTTCCCTTACCCTTAAGTTGCCTTGCTTTCCCTTGCCTTCCTTGCCTTCCGTTGCTCTTTGCTTACCTTCCGTGCATTGCCTAGCCTTGCGTTGTCGTGACTTAGCCTTGCCTCGCCTGACAGACCCTTGCCTTGCGTTACCCTTTCCTTGCCTGGCCGTGCATTGCTTAGCCGTGCGTTGCCGTGCCTTAGCCTTGCCTTGTCTCACCGTGCCTTGCCTTGCGTTACCCTTTCCTTGCCTTGCCTTGCTTTGCCTAGCCTTGCGTTGTCGTGTCTTAGCCTTGTTTCCCCTTGCCGTGCCTTTCCTTCCGTTACCCTTGCCTTGCCTTGCTTTCCCTTGCCTTTCTTGCCTTCCGTTACTCTTTGCTTGCCTTTCGTGCATTGCCTAGCCTTGCGTTTTCGTGCCTTAGCCTTGCCTTGCCTCACCGTGCCTTGCCTTGCGTTACCCTTTCCTTGCCTTGCCGTGTATTGCCTAGCTTGCGTTGTCGTGCCTTAGGCTTGTTTCGCCTTGACGTGCCGTTCCTTCCCTTACCCTTGCCTTGCCTTGCTTTCCCTTGCCTTTCTTGCCTTCCGTTACTCTTTGCTTGCCTTCCGTGCATTGCCTAGCGTTGCGTTTTCGTGCCTTAACCTTGCCTTGCCTCACCGTGCCTTGCCTTGCGTTACCCTTTCCTTGCCTTGCCGTGCATTGCCTAGCCTTGCGTTGTCGTGCCTTAGCCTTGCTTCCCCTTGCCGTGCCGTTCCTTCCGTTACTCTTGCCTTGCCTTGCTTTCCCTTGCATTCCTTGCCTTCCGTTACTCTTTACTTGCCTTGCCGTGCATTGCCTAGCCTTGCGTTGTCGTGCATTAGCCTTACCTGGCCTGACCGTGCCTTGCCTTGCGTTACCCTTTCCTTGCTTTTCCGTGCATTGCCTAGCCGTGCGTTGTCGTGCCTTAGCCTTGTTTCACCTTGCCGTAGCCTTGCTTGCGTTGCCTTGCTTTGCCTTGCCTTCCTTGCCTTCCGTTACTCTTTGCTTGCCTTCCGTTCATTGCGTAGCCTTGCGTTGTCGTGCCGTAGCCTTTTTTTGACCTTGCCATAGCCTTGCTTGCGTTACCTTCCTTTGCCTTGCATTCCTTGCCTTCCGTTACTCTTTGCTTGCCTTCCGTGCATTGCCAAGCCTTGCGTTTTCGTGCCTTAGCCTTGTCTCGCCTGACCCTGCCTTGCCTTGCGTTACCCTTTCCTTGCCTTTCCGTGCATTGCCTAGCTTGCGTTGTCGTGCCTTAGCCTTGTTTCCCCTTGCCGTGCCGTGCCTTTTGTTACACTTGCCTTGCCTTGCTTTGCCTTGCCTTCCATTCCTTCCGTTACTCGTTCCTTGCCTAGCCGTGCACTGCCTAGCTTTGCGTTGTCGTGCATTAGCCTTGCCTTGCCTGACCGTGCCTTGCATTGCGTTACCCTTTCCTTGCCTTCCCGTGCTTTGCCTAGCTTGCGTTGTCGTGCCTTAGCCTTGTTTCCCCTTGCCGTGCAGTTCCTTCCCTTACTCTTGACTTGCCTTGCTTTCCCTTGCCTTCCTTGCCTTCCGTTACTCTTTGCTTACCTTCCGTGCATTGCCTAGCCTTGCGTTGTCGTGCCGTAGCCTTCCCTCGCCTGACCGTGACTTCCCTTGCGTTACCCTTTCCTTGCCTTGCCGTGCATTGCCTAGCCGTGCGTTGTTGTGCATTAGCCTTGCCTTGACTCACCGTGCCTTGCCTTACGTTACCCTTTCCTTGACTTGCCGTGCATTGCCTAGCTTCCGTTGTCGTGCCTTACCCTTGTTTCTTCTTGCCGTGCCGTGCCTTTTGTTGCACTTGCCTTGCATTGCTTTGCCTTGCCTTCCTTTCCTTCTGTTACTCTTTCCTTGCCTACCCTTGCACTGCCAAGCCTTGCGTTGTTGTGCATTAGACTTGCCTCGACTGACCGTGCCTTGCCTTGCGTTACCCTTTCCTTGCCTTGCCGTGCATTGCCTAGCTTGCGTTGTCGTGCTTTAGCCTTGTTTCCCCTTGCCGTGCCGTGCCTTTTGTTACACTTGACTTGCCTTGCTTTGCCTTGCCTTCCAATCCTTCCGTTGCTCTTTCCTTGCCTAGCCGTACACTGCCTAGCCTTGCGTTGTCGTGCATTAGTCTTGCCTCGCCTGATCGTGCCTTGCCTTGCGTTACCCTTTCCTTGCCTTGCCGTGCATTGCCTAGCTTGCGTTGTCGTGCCTTAGCCTTGTTTCCCCTTGCCGTGCCGTTCCTTCCCTTACCCTTAACTTGCCTTGCTTTCCCTTGCCTTCCTTGCCTTCCGTTACTCTTTGCTTACCTTCCGTGCATTGCCTAGCCTTGCGTTGTCGTGCCTTAGCCTTGCCTCGCCTGACAGCCTTGCCTTGCGTTACCCTTTCCTTGCCTGTACCTGCATTGCCTAGCCGTGCGTTGCCGTGCCTTAGCCTTGTTTCCCCATGCCGTGCCCTTCCTTCCGTTACCCTTGCCATGCCTTGCTTTCCCTTGCCTTCCTTGCCTTCCGTTACTCTTTGCTTGCCTTCCCTGCATTGCCTAGCCTTGCGTTGTCGTGTCTTAGCCTTGCCTCGCCTGACCGTGATTTCCCTTGCGTTACCCTTTCCTTGCCTTGCCGTGCATGGCGTAGACGTGCGTTGTTGTGCATTAGCCTTGCCTTGCCTCACCGTGCCTTGACTTGCGTTACCCTTTCCTTGCCTTGCCGTGCATTGCCTAGCTTGCGTTGTCGTGCCTTACAATTGTTTCCCCTTGCCGTGCCGTGCCTTTTGTTTCACTTGCCTTGCCTTGCTTTCCCTTGCCTTTCTTGCCTTCCGTTACTCTTTGCTTGCCTTCCGTGCATTGCCTAGCCTTGCGTTTTCGTGCCTTAGCCTTGCCTTGCCTCACCGTGCCTTGCCTTGCGTTACCCTTTCCTTGCCTTGCCGTGCATTGCCTAGCCTTGCGTTGTCGTGCCTTAGCCTTGCTTCCCCTTGCCGTGCCGTTCCTTCCGTTACTCTTGCCTTGCCTTGCTTTGCCTTGCCTTCCTTTCCTTCCGTTACTCTTTCCTTGCCTTGCCGTGCATTGCCTAGCCTTGCGTTGTCGTGCCTTAGCCTTGCTTCCCCTTGCCGTGCCGTTCCTTCCGTTACTCTTGCCTTGCCTTGCTTTGCCTTGCCTTCCTTTCCTTCCGTTACTCTTTCCTTGCCTAGCCGTGCATTGCCTAGCCGTGCGTTGTCGTGCCTTACCCTTGTTTCCCCTTGCCGTGCCGTGCCTTTTGTTACACTTGCCTTGCCTTGCTTTGCCTTCCTTTCCTTCTGTTACTCTTTCCTTGCCTAGCCGTGCACTGCCTAGCCTTGCGTTGTCGTGCATTAGCCTTGCCTCGACTGACCGTGCCTTGCCTTGCGTTACCCTTTCCATGCCTTGCCGTGCATTGCCTAGCTTGCGTTGTCGTGCCTTAGCCTTGCTTCCCCTTGCCGTGCCGTTCCTTCCGTTACTCTTGCCTTGCCTTGATTCCCTTGCACTCCTTGCCTTCCGTTACTCTTTCCTTGCCTTGCCGTGCATTGCCTAGACTTGCGTTGTCGTGCATTAGCCTTGCCTTGCCTGACCGTGGCTTGCCTTGCGTTACCCTTTCCTTGCCTTGCCGTACATTGCCTAGCTGGCGTTGTCATGCCTTAGCCTTGTTTCCCCTTGCCCTGCCGTTCCTTCCCTTACCCTTAACTTGCCTTGCTTTCCCTTGCCTTCCTTGCCTTCCGTTACTCTTTGCTTACCTTCCGTGCATTGCCTAGCCGTGCGTTGTCGTGCATTAGCCTTGCCTTGCCTCACCGTGCGTTGCCTTGAGTTACCCTTTCCTTGCCTTGCCGTGCATTGCCTACCTTGCGTTGTCGTGCCTTACCCTTTTTTCCCCTTGCCGTGCCGTGCCTTTTGTTTCACTTGCCTTGCATTGCTTTGCCTTGCCTTCCTTTCCTTCTGTTACTCTTTCCTTGCCTCGCCGTGCACTGCCAAGCCTTGCGTTGTCCTGCATTAGCCTTCCCTCGACTGACCGTGCCTTGCATTGCGTTACCCTTTCCTTGCCTTCCCGTGCTTTGCCTAGCCGTGCGTTGTCGTGCCTTAGCCTTGTTTCACCTTGCCGTAGCCTTGCTTGCGTTGCCTTGCTTTGCCTTGCCTTCCTTGCCTTCCGTTACTCTTTGCTTGCCTTCCGTTCATTGCGTAGCCTTGCGTTGTCGTGCCGTAGCCTTTTTTTGACCTTGCCATAGCCTTGCTTGCGTTACCTTCCTTTGCCTTGCATTCCTTGCCTTCCGTTACTCTTTGCTTGCCTTCCGTGCATTGCCAAGCCTTGCGTTTTCGTGCCTTACCCTTGTCTCGCCTGACCCTGCCTTGCCTTGCGTTACCCTTTCCTTGCCTTTCCGTGCATTGCCTAGCTTGCGTTGTCGTGCCTTAGCCTTGTTTCCCCTTGCCGTGCCGTGCCTTTTGTTACACTTGCCTTGCCTTGCTTTGCCTTGCCTTCCATTCCTTCCGTTACTCGTTCCTTGCCTAGCCGTGCACTGCCTAGCTTTGCGTTGCCGTGCATTAGCCTTGCCTTGCCTGACCGTGCCTTGCATTTCGTTACCCTTTCCTTGCCTTCCCGTGCTTTGCCTAGCTTGCGTTGTCGTGCCTTAGCCTTGTTTCCCCTTGCCGTGCCGTTCCTTCCCTTACTCTTGACTTGCCTTGCTTTCCCTTGCCTTCCTTGCCTTCCGTTACTCTTTGCTTACCTTCCGTGCATTGCCTAGCCTTGCGTTGTCGTGCCGTAGCCTTCCCTCGCCTGACCGTGACTTCCCTTGCGTTACCCTTTCCTTGCCTTGCCGTGCATTGCCTAGCCGTGCGTTGTTGTGCATTAGCCTTGCCTTGACTCACCGTGCCTTGCCTTACGTTACCCTTTCCTTGACTTGCCGTGCATTGCCTAGCTTCCGTTGTCGTGCCTTACCCTTGTTTCTTCTTGCCGTGCCGTGCCTTTTGTTGCACTTGCCTTGCATTGCTTTGCCTTGCCTTCCTTTCCTTCTGTTACTCTTTCCTTGCCTACCCTTGCACTGCCAAGCCTTGCGTTGTTGTGCATTAGACTTGACTCGACTGACCGTGCCTTGCCTTGCGTTACCCTTTCCTTGCCTTGCCGTGCATTGCCTAGCTTGCGTTGTCGTGCTTTAGCCTTGTTTCCCCTTGCCGTGCCGTGCCTTTTGTTACACTTGACTTGCCTTGCTTTGCCTTGCCTTCCAATCCTTCCGTTGCTCTTTCCTTGCCTAGCCGTACACTGCCTAGCCTTGCGTTGTCGTGCATTAGTCTTGCCTCGCCTGATCGTGCCTTGCCTTGCGTTACCCTTTCCTTGCCTTGCCGTGCATTGCCTAGCTTGCGTTGTCGTGCCTTAGCCTTGTTTCCCCTTGCCGTGCCGTTCCTTCCCTTACCCTTAACTTGCCTTGCTTTCCCTTGCCTTCCTTGCCTTCCGTTACTCTTTGCTTACCTTCCGTGCATTGCCTAGCCTTGCGTTGTCGTGCCTTAGCCTTGCCTCGCCTGACAGCCTTGCCTTGCGTTACCCTTTCCTTGCCTGTACCTGCATTGCCTAGCCGTGCGTTGCCGTGCCTTAGCCTTGTTTCCCCATGCCGTGCCCTTCCTTCCGTTACCCTTGCCATGCCTTGCTTTCCCTTGCCTTCCTTGCCTTCCGTTACTCTTTGCTTGCCTTCCCTGCATTGCCTAGCCTTGCGTTGTCGTGTCTTAGCCTTGCCTCGCCTGACCGTGACTTCCCTTCCGTTACCCTTTCCTTGCCTTGCCGTGCATGGCGTAGACGTGCGTTGTTGTGCATTAGCCTTGCCTTGCCTCACCGTGCCTTGCCTTGCGTTACCCTTTCCTTGCCTTGCCGTGCATTGCCTAGCTTGCGTTGTCGTGCCTTACCCTTGTTTCCCCTTGCCGTGCCGTGCCTTTTGTTTCACTTGCCTTGCCTTGCTTTCCCTTGCCTTTCTTGCCTTCCGTTACTCTTTGCTTGCCTTCCGTGCATTGCCTAGCCTTGCGTTTTCGTGCCTTAGCCTTGCCTTGCCTCACCGTGCCTTGCCTTGCGTTACCCTTTCCTTGCCTTGCCGTGCATTGCCTAGCCTTGCGTTGTCGTGCCTTGGCCTTGCTTCCCCTTGCCGTGCCGTTCCTTCCGTTACTCTTGCCTTGCCTTGCTTTGCCTTGCCTTCCTTTCCTTCCGTTACTCTTTCCTTGCCTAGCCGTGCATTGCCTAGCCTTGCGTTGTCGTGCCTTAGCCTTGCTTCCCCTTGCCGTGCCGTTCCTTCCGTTACTCTTGCCTTGCCTTGCTTTGCCTTGCCTTCCTTTCCTTCCGTTACTCTTTCCTTGCCTAGCCGTGCATTGCCTAGCCGTGCGTTGTCGTGCCTTACCCTTGTTTCCCCTTGCCGTGCCGTGCCTTTTGTTACACTTGCCTTGCCTTGCTTTGCCTTCCTTTCCTTCTGTTACTCTTTCCTTGCCTAGCCGTGCACTGCCTAGCCTTGCGTTGTCGTGCATTAGCCTTGCCTCGACTGACCGTGCCTTGCCTTGCGTTACCCTTTCCATGCCTTGCCGTGCATTGCCTAGCTTGCGTTGTCGTGCCTTAGCCTTGCTTCCCCTTGCCGTGCCGTTCCTTCCGTTACTCTTGCCTTGCCTTGATTCCCTTGCACTCCTTGCCTTCCGTTACTCTTTCCTTGCCTTGCCGTGCATTGCCTAGACTTGCGTTGTCGTGCATTAGCCTTGCCTTGCCTGACCGTGGCTTGCCTTGCGTTACCCTTTCCTTGCCTTGCCGTGCATTGCCTAGCTGGCGTTGTCATGCCTTAGCCTTGTTTCCCCTTGCCCTGCCGTTCCTTCCCTTACCCTTAACTTGCCTTGCTTTCCCTTGCCTTCCTTGCCTTCCGTTACTCTTTGCTTACCTTCCGTGCATTGCCTAGCCTTGCGTTGTCGTGCATTAGCCTTGCCTCGCCTGACAGTGCTTTGCTTTGCGTTACCCTTTCCTTGCCTTGCCGTGCATTGCCTAGCCGTGCGTTGTCATGCATTAGCCTTGCCTTGCCTCACCGTGCGTTGCCTTGAGTTACCCTTTCCTTGCCTTGCCGTGCATTGCCTACCTTGCGTTGTCGTGCCTTACCCTTTTTTCCCCTTGCCGTGCCGTGCCTTTTGTTTCACTTGCCTTGCATTGCTTTGCCTTGCCTTCCTTTCCTTCTGTTACTCTTTCCTTGCCTAGCCGTGCACTGCCAAGCCTTGCGTTGTCCTGCATTAGCCTTCCCTCGACTGACCGTGCCTGGCCTTGCGTTACCCTCTCCTTCCCTTGCCTTGCTTTGCCTAGCCGTGCGTTGTCGTGCATTAGCCTTGCCTTGCCTCACCGTGCCTTGCCTTGCGTTACCCTTTCTTTGCCTTGCCGTGCTTTGCCTAGCCTTGCGTTGTCGTGCCTTACCCTTTTTTCCCCTTGCCGTGCCGTGCCTTTTGTTTCACTTGCCTTGCATTGCTTTGCCTTGCCTTCCTTTCCTTCTGTTACTCTTTCCTTGCCTAGCCGTGCACTGCCAAGCCTTGCGTTGTCCTGCATTAGCCTTCCCTCGACTGACCGTGCCTGGCCTTGCGTTACCCTCTCCTTCCCTTGCCTTGCTTTGCCTAACCGTGCGTTGTCGTGCATTAGACTTGCCTTGCCTCACCGTGCCTTGCCTTGCGTTACCCTTTCCTTGCCTTGCCGTGCTTTGCCTAGCCTTTCGTTGTCGTGCCTTAGCCTTGTTTCCCCTTGCCGTGCCGTTCCTTCCGTTACTCTTGCCTTGCATTGCTTTCCCTTGCATTCCTTACATTCCGTTACTCTTTCCTTGCCTTGCCGTGCATTGCCTAGCCTTCCGTTGTCGTGCATTAGCCTTGCATTTCCTGACCGTGCCTTGCCTTGCGTTACACTTTCCTTGCCTTGCCGTGCATTGCCTAGCTTTCGTTGTCGTGCCTTAGACTTGTTTCCCCTTGCCGTGCCGTTCCTTACCTTACCCTTAACTTGACTTGCTTTCCCTTGCCTTCCTTGCCTTCCGTTACTCTTTGCTTACCTTCCGTGCATTGCATAGCCTTGCGTTGTCGTGCCTTAGCCTTGCCTCGCCTGACAGAGCCTTGCCTTGCGTTACCCTTTCCTTGCCTTGCCGTACATTGCCTAGACGTGCGTTGTTGTGCATTAGCCTTGCCTTGCCTCACAGTGCCTTGCCTTGCGTTACCCTTTCCTTGACTTGCCGTGCATTGCCTAGCTTGCGTTGTCATGCCTTAGCCCTGTTTCCCCTTGCCGTACCGTTCCTTCCCTTACCCTTAACTTGCCTTGCTTTCCCTTGCCTTCCTTCCCTTCCGTTACTCTTTGCTTGCCTTCCGTGCACTGCCTAGCCTTGCGTTTTCGTGCCTTAGCCTTGCCTTGCCTCACCGTGCCTTGCCTTGCGTTACCCTTTCCTTGCCTGGCCGTGCATTGCCTAGCCGTGCGTAGCCGTGCCTTAGCCTTGTATCCCCTTGCCGATCCGTTCCTTCCGTTACCCTTGCCTTGCCTTGCTTTCCCTTGCCTTTCTTGCCTTCCGTTACTCTTTGCTTGCCTTCCGTGCATTGCCTAGCCTTGCGTTTTCGTGCCTTAGCCTTGCCTTGCCTCACCGTGCCTTGCGTTGCGTTACCCTTTCCTTGCCTTGCCGTGCATTGCCTAGCCTTGCGTTGTCGTGCCTTAGCCTTGCCTTGCCTTGCCTTGCTTTGCCTTGCCTTCCTTTCCTTCCGTTACTCTTTCCTTGCCTTGCCGTGCATTCCCTAGCCTTGCGTTGTCGTGCCTTAGCCTTGCTTCCCCTTGCCGTGCCGTTCCTTCCGTTACTCTTGCCTTGCCTTGCTTTGCCTTGCCTTCCTTTCCTTCCGTTACTCTTTCCTTGCCTAGACGTGCATTGCCTAGCCGTGCGTTGTCGTGCCTTACCCTTCTTTCCCCTTGCCGTGCCGTGCCTTTTGTTACACTTGCCTTGCCTTGCTTTGCCTTGCCTTCCTTTCCTTCTGTTACTCTTTCCTTGCCTAGCCGTGCACTGCCTAGCCTTGCGTTGTCGTGCATTAGCCTTGCCTCGACTGACCGTGCCTTGCCTTGCGTTACCCTTTCCATGCCTTGCCGTGCATTGCCTAGGTTGCGTTGTCGTGCCTTAGCCTTGTTTCCCCTTGACGTGCCGTTCCTTCCCTTACCCTTGCCTTGCCTTGCTTTCCCTTGCCTTTCTTGCCTTCCGTTACTCTTTGCTTGCCTTCCGTGCATTGCCTAGCCTTGCGTTTTCGTGCCTTAACCTTGCCTTGCCTCACCGTGCCTTGCCTTGCGTTACCCTTTCCTTGCCTTGCCGTGCATTGCGTAGCCGTGCGTTGTCATGCATTAGCCTTGCCTTGCCTCACCGTGCGTTGCCTTGAGTTACCCTTTCCTTGCCTTGCCGTGCATTGCCTACCTTGCGTTGTCGTGCCTTACCCTTTTTTCCCCTTGCTGTGCCGTGCCTTTTGTTTCACTTGCCTTGCATTGCTTTGCCTTGCCTTCCTTTCCTTCTGTTACTCTTTCCTTGCCTAGCCGTGCACTGCCAAGCCTTGCGTTGTCCTGCATTAGCCTTCCCTCGACTGACCGTGCCTGGCCTTGCGTTACCCTCTCCTTCCCTTGCCTTGCTTTGCCTAGCCGTGCGTTGTCGTGCATTAGCCTTGCCTTGCCTCACCGTGCCTTGCCTTGCGTTACCCTTTCTTTGCCTTGCCGTGCTTTGCCTAGCCTTGCGTTGTCGTGCCTTACCCTTTTTTCCCCTTGCCGTGCCGTGCCTTTTGTTTCACTTGCCTTGCATTGCTTTGCCTTGCCTTCCTTTCCTTCTGTTACTCTTTCCTTGCCTAGCCGTGCACTGCCAAGCCTTGCGTTGTCCTGCATTAGCCTTCCCTCGACTGACCGTGCCTGGCCTTGCGTTACCCTCTCCTTCCCTTGCCTTGCTTTGCCTAACCGTGCGTTGTCGTGCATTAGACTTGCCTTGCCTCACCGTGCCTTGCCTTGCGTTACCCTTTCCTTGCCTTGCCGTGCTTTGCCTAGCCTTTCGTTGTCGTGCCTTAGCCTTGTTTCCCCTTGCCGTGCCGTTCCTTCCGTTACTCTTGCCTTGCATTGCTTTCCCTTGCATTCCTTACATTCCGTTACTCTTTCCTTGCCTTGCCGTGCATTGCCTAGCCTTCCGTTGTCGTGCATTAGCCTTGCATTTCCTGACCGTGCCTTGCCTTGCGTTACACTTTCCTTGCCTTGCCGTGCATTGCCTAGCTTTCGTTGTCGTGCCTTAGACTTGTTTCCCCTTGCCGTGCCGTTCCTTACCTTACCCTTAACTTGACTTGCTTTCCCTTGCCTTCCTTGCCTTCCGTTACTCTTTGCTTACCTTCCGTGCATTGCCTAGCCTTGCGTTGTCGTGCCTTAGCCTTGCCTCGCCTGACAGAGCCTTGCCTTGCGTTACCCTTTCCTTGCCTTGCCGTACATTGCCTAGACGTGCGTTGTTGTGCATTAGCCTTGCCTTGCCTCACAGTGCCTTGCCTTGCGTTACCCTTTCCTTGCCTTGCCGTGCATTGCCTAGCCTTGCGTTGTCGTGCCTTAGCCTTGCTTCCCCTTGCCGTGCCGTTCCTTCCGTTACTCTTGCCTTGCCTTGCTTTGCCTTGCCTTCCTTTCCTTCCGTTACTCTTTCCTTGCCTTGCCGTGCATTGCCTAGCCTTGCGTTGTCGTGCCTTAGCCTTGCTTCCCCTTGCCGTGCCGTTCCTTCCGTTACTCTTGCCTTGCCTTGCTTTGCCTTGCCTTCCTTTCATTCCGTTACTCTTTCCTTGCCTAGACGTGCATTGCCTAGCCGTGCGTTGTCGTGCCTTAGCCTTGTTTCCCCTTGACGTGCCGTTCCTTCCCTTACCCTTGCCTTGCCTTGCTTTCCCTTGCCTTTCTTGCCTTCCGTTACTCTTTGCTTGCCTTCCGTGCATTGCCTAGCCTTGCGTTTTCGTGCCTTAACCTTGCCTTGCCTCACCGTGCCTTGCCTTGCGTTACCCTTTCCTTGCCTTGCCGTGCATTGCCTAGCCTTGCGTTGTCGTGCCTTAGCCTTGCTTCCCCTTGCCGTGCCGTTCCTTCCGTTACTCTTGCCTTGCCTTGCTTTCCCTTGCCTTCCTTGCCTTCCGTTACTCTTTCCTTGCCTTGCCGTGCATTGCCTAGCCTTGCCTTGTCGTGCATTAGCCTTGCCTCGCCTGATCGTGCCTTGCCTTGCGTTACCCTTTCCTTGCCTTGCCGTGCATTGCCTAGCCGTGCGTTGTTGTGCATTAGCCTTGCCTTGACTCACCGTGCCTTGCCTTACATTACCCTTTCCTTGACTTGCCGTGCATTGCCTAGCTTCCGTTGTCGTGCCTTACCGTTGTTTCCCCTTGCCGTGCCGTGCCTTTTGTTGCACTTGCCTTGCATTGCTTTGCCTTGCCTTCCTTTCCTTCTGTTACTCTTTCCTTGCCTAGCCTTGCACTGCCAAGCCTTGCGTTGTCGTGCATTAGCCTTGCCTCGACTGACCGTGCCTTGCCTTGCGTTACCCTTTCCTTGCCTTGCCGTGCATTGCCTAGCTTGCGTTGTCGTGCCTTAGCCTTGTTTCCCCTTGCCGTGCCGTGCCTTTTGTTACACTTGCCTTGCCTTGCTTTGCCTTGCCTTCCAATCCTTCCGTTGCTGTTTCCTTGCCTAGCCGTACACTGCCTAGCCTTGCCTTGTCGTGCATTAGCCTTGCCTCGCCTGATCGTGCCTTGCCTTGCGTTACCCTTTCCTTGCCTTGCCGTGCATTGCCTAGCTTGCGTTGTCGTGCCTTAGCCGTGTTTCCCCTTGCCGTGCCGTTCCTTCCCTTACCCTTAACTTGCCTTGCTTTCCCTTGACTTCCTTGCCTTCCGTTACCCTTTGCTTACCTTCCGTGCATTGCCTAGCCTTGCGTTGTCGTTCCTTAGCCTTGCTTCGACTGACAGCCTTGCCCTGCGTTACCCTTTCCTTGCCTGGACCTGCATTGCCTAGCCGTGCGTTGCCTTGCCTTAGCGTGTTTCCCCATGCCGTGCCCTTCCTTCCGTTACCCTTGCCATGCCTTGCTTTCCCTTGCCTTCCTTGCCTTCCGTTACTCTTTGCTTGCCTTCCCTGCATTGCCTAGCCTTGCGTTGTCGTGTCTTAGCCTTGCCTCGCCTGTCCGTGACTTCCCTTGCGTTACCCTTTCCTTGCCTTGCCGTGCATTGCGTAGACGTGCGTTGTTGTGCATTAGCCTTGCCTTGACTCACCGTGACTTGCCTTGCGTTACCCTTTCCTTGCCTTGCCGTGCATTGCCTACCTTGCGTTGTCGTGCCTTACCCTTGTTTCCCCTTGCCGTGCCGTGCCTTTTGTTACACTTGCCTTGCCTTGCTTTGCCTTGCCTTCCTTTCCTTCTGTTACTCTTTCCTTGCCTAGCCGTGCACTGCCTAGCCTTGCGTTGTCGTGCATTAGCCTTGCCTCGACTGACCGTGCCTTGCCTTGCGTTACCCTTTCCTTGCCTTGCCGTGCATTGCCTAGCTTGCGTTGTCGTGCCTTAGCCTTGTTTCCCCTTGCCGTGCCGTTCCTTCCCTTCCCCTTGCCTTGCCTTGCTTTCCCTTGCCTTCCTTGCCTTCCGTTACTCTTTGTTACCTTCCGTGCATTGCCTAGCCTTGCGTTGTCGTGCATTAGCCTTGCCTCGCCTGACAGTGCGTTGCCTTGCGTTACCCTTTCCTTGCCTTGCCGTGCATTGCCTAGCCGTGCGTTGTCGTGCATTAGCCTTGCCTTGCCTTACCGTGCCTTGCCTTGCGTTACCATTTCCTTGCCTTGCCGTGCATTGCCTAGTTTGCGTTGTCGTGCCTTACCCTTGTTTCCCCTTGCCGTGCCGTGCCTTTTGTTTCACTTGCCTTGCATTGCTTTGCCTTGCCTTCCTTTCCTTCTGTTAGGCTTTCCTTGCCTTGCCGTGCATTGCCAAGCCTTGCGTTGTCGTGCATTAGCCTTGCCTCGACTGACCTTGCCTTGCCTTGCGTTAGCTTCTCCTTCCCTTGCCTTGCTTTGCCTAGCCTTGCGTTGTCGTGCATTAGCCTTGCCTCGCCTGACAGTGCCTTGCCTTGCGTTACCCTTTCCTTGCCTTGCCGTGCATTGCCTAGCCGTGCGTTGTCGTGCATTAGCCTTGCCTTGCCTCACCGTGCCTTGCCTTGCGTTACCCTTTCCTTGCCTTGCCGTGCATTGCCTAGCTTGCGTTGTCATGCCTTAGCCCTGTGTCCCCTTGCCGTGCCGTTCCTTCCCTTACCCTTAACTTACCTTGCTTTCCCCTGCCTTCCTTGACTTCCGTTACTCTTTGCTTACCTTCCGTGCATTGCCTAGCCTTGCGTTCTCGTGCCTTAGCCTTGATTCCCCTTGCCGTGCCGTTCCTTACCTTTCCCTTAACTTGCCTTGCTTTCCCTTGCCTTCCTTGCCTTCCGTTACTCTTTGCTTACCTTCCGTGCATTGCCTAGCCTTGCGTTGTCGTGCCTTAGCCTTGCCTCGCCTGACGGAGACTTGCCTTGCGTTACCCTTTCCTTGCCTTGCCGTACATTGCCTAGACGTGCGTTGTTGTGCATTAGCCTTGCCTTGCCTCAACGTGCCTTGCCTTGCGTTGCCCTTTCCTTGCCTTGCCGTGCATTGACTATCCTTGCGTTGTCGTGCCTTAGCCTTGCTTCCCCTTGCCGTGCCGTTCCTTCCGTTACTCTTGCCTTGCCTTGCTTTCCCTTGCATTCCTTACATTCCGTTACTCTTTCCTTGCCTTGCCGTGCATTGCCTAGCCTTCCGTTGTCGTGCATTAGCCTTGCATTTCCTGACCGTGACTTGCCTTGCGTTACCCTTTCCTTGCCTTGCCGTGCATTGCCTAGCTTGCGTTATCGTGCCTTAGCCTTGTTTCCCCTTGCCGTGCCGTTCCTTACCCTACCCTTAACTTGCCTTGCTTTCCCTTGCCTTCCTTGCCTTCCGTTACTCTTTGCTTACCTTCCGTGCATTGCCTAGCCTTGCGTTGTCGTGCCTTAGCCTTGCCTCGCCTGACAGAGCCTTGTCTTGCGTTACCCTTTCCTTGCCTTGCCGTATCATTGCCTAGACGTGCGTTGTTGTGCATTAGCCTTGCCTTGCCTCACCGTGCCTTGCCTTGCGATACCCTTTCCTTGCCTTGCCGTGCATTGCCTACCTTGCGTTGTCGTGCCTTACCCTTGTTTCCCCTTGCCGTGCCGTGCCTTTTGTTACACTTGCCTTGCCTTGCTTTGCCTTGCCTTCCTTTCCTTCTGTTACTCTTTCCGTGCCTAGCCGTGCACTGCCTAGCCTTGCGTTGTCGTGCATTAGCCTGCCTCGACTGACCGTGCCTTGTTTTGCGTTACCCTTTCCTTGCCTTGCCGTGCATTGCCTAGCTTGCGTTGTCGTGCCTTAGCCTTGTTTCCCCTTTCCGTGCCTTTCCTTCCCTTACCCTTGCCTTGCCTTGCTTTCACTTTCCTTTCTTGCTTTCCGTTACTCTTTGCTTGCCTTCCGTGCATTGCCTAGCCTTGCGTTTTCGTGCCTTAGCCTTGCCTTGCCTCACCGTGCCTTGCCTTGCGTTACCCTTTCCTTGCCTTGCCGTGCATTGCCTAGCCTTGCGTTGTCGTGCCTTAGCCTTGCTTTCCCTTGCCGTGCCGTTCCTTCCGTTACTCTTGCCTTGCCTTGCTTTCCCTTGCATTCCTTGCCTTCCGTTATTCTTTCCTTGCCTTGCCGTGCATTGCCTAGCCTTGCGTTTTCGTGCATTAGCCTTGCCTTGCCTGACCGTGCCTTGCCTGGCGTTACCCTTTCCTTGCCTTGCCGTGCATTGCCTAGCTTGCGTTGTCGTGCCTTAGCCCTGTTTCCCCTTGCCGAGCCGTTCCTTCCGTTAACCTTGCCTTGCCTTGCTTTCCCTTGCCTTCCTTGCCTTCCGTTACTCTTTGCTTGCCTTACCTGCATTGCCTAGCCTTGCGTTGTCGTGCCTTAGCCTTGCCTCGCCTGACAGAGCCTTGCCTTGCGTTACCCTTTCCTTGCCTGGCCGTGCATTGCCTAGCCGTGCGTTGCCGTGCCTTAGCCTTGCCTTGTCTCACCGTGCCTTGCCTTGCGTTACCCTTTCCTTGCCTTGCCTTGCTTTGCCTAGCCTTGCGTTGTCGTCCCTTAGCCTTGTTTCCCCTTGCCGTGCCGTTCCTTCCGTTACCCTTGCCTTGCCTTGCTTTCCCTTGACTTTCTTGCCTTCCGTTACTCTTTGCTTGCCTTCCGTGCATTGCCTAGCCTTGCGTTTTCGTGCCTTAGCCTTGTCTTGCCTCACCGTGCCTTGCCTTGCGTTACCCTTTCCTTGCCTTGCCGTGCATTGCCTAGCCTTGCGTTGTCCTGCCTTAGCCTTGCTTCCCCTTGCCGTGCCGTTCCTTCCATTACTCTTGCCTTGCCTTGCTTTGCCTTGCCTTCCTTTCCTTCCGTTACTCTTTCCTTGCCTAGCCGTTCATTGCCTAGCCTTGCGTTGTCGTGCCTTAGCCTTGTTTCACCTTGCCGTAGCCTTGCTTGCGTTGCCTTGCTTTGCCTTGCCTTCCTTGCCTTCCGTTACTCTTTGCTTGCCTTCCGTGCATTGCGTAGCCTTGCGTTGTCGTGCCGTAGCCTTTTTTTGACCTTGCCATAGCCTTGCTTGCGTTACCTTCCTTTGCCTTGCATTCCTTGCCTTCAGTTACTCTTTGCTTGCCTTCCGTGCATTGCCAAGCCTTGCGTTTTCGTGCCTTAGCCTTGTCTCGCCTGACCCTGCCTTGCCTTGCGTTGCCCTTTCCTTGCCTTTCCGTGCATTGCCTAGCTTGCGTTGTCGTGCCTTAGCCTTGTTTCCCCTTGCCGTGCCGTGCCTTTTGTTACACTTGCCTTGCCTTGCTATGCCTTGCCTTCCATTCCTTCCGTTACTCGTTCCTTGCCTAGCCGTGCACTGCCTAGCTTTGCGTTGTCATGCATTAGCCTTGCCTTGCCTGACCGTGCCTTGCCTTGCGTTACCCTTTCCTTGCCTTGCCGTGCCTTGCCTAGCTTGCGTTGTCGTGCCTTAGCCTTGTTTCCCCTTGCCGTGCCGTTCCTTCCCTTACTCTTGACTTGCCTTGCTTTCCCTTGCCTTCCTTGCCTTCCGTTACTCTTTGCTTACCTTCCGTGCATTGCCTAGCCTTGCGTTGTCGTGCCGTAGCCTTGCCTCGCCTGACCGTGACTTCGCTTGCGTTACCCTTTCCTTGCCTTGCCGTGCATTGCCTAGACGTGCGTTGTTGTGCATTAGCCTTGCCTTGACTCACCGTGCCTTGCCTTACGTTACCCTTTCCTTGACTTGCCGTGCATTGCCTAGCTTCCGTTGTCGTGCCTTACCCTTGTTTCCCCTTGCCGTGCCGTGCCTTTTGTTGCACTTGCCTTGCATTGCTTTGCCTTGCCTTCCTTTCCTTCTGTTACTCTTTCCTTGCCTACCCTTGCACTGCCCAGCCTTGCGTTGTCGTGCATTAGCCTTGCCTCGACTGACCGTGCCTTGCCTTGCGTTACCCTTTCCTTGCCTTGCCGTGCATTGCCTAGCTTGCGTTGTCGTGCCTTAGCCCTGTTTCCCCTTGCCGTGCCGTTTCTTCCCTTACCCTTAACTTGCCTTGCTTTCCCTTGCCTTCCTTGCCTTCCGTTACTCTTTGCGTACCTTCCGTGCATTGCCTAGCCTTGCGTTGTCGTGCCTTAGCCTTGTTTCCCATAGCCGTGCCGTTCCTTCCGTTACTCTTGCCTTGCCTTGCTTTCCCTTGCATTCCTTACATTCCGTTACTCTTTCCTTGTCTTGCCGTGCATTGCCTAGCCTTCCGTTGTCGTGCATTAGCCTTGCATTTCCTGACCGTGACTTGCCTTGCGTTATCCTTTCCTTGCCTTGCCGTGCATTGCCTAGCTTGCGTTGTCGTGCCTTAGCCTTGTTTCCCCTTGCCGTGCCGTTCCTTACCTTACCCTTAACTTGCCTTGCTTTCCCTTGCCTTCCTTGCCTTCCGTTACTCTTTGCTTACCTTCCGTGCATTGCCTAGCCTTGCGTTGTCGTGCCTTAGGCTTGCCTCGCCTTACAGAGCCTTGCCTTGCGTTACCCTTTCCTTGCCTTGCCGTACATTGCCTAGACGTGCGTTGTTGTGCATTAGCCTTGCCTTGCCTCACCGTGCCTTGCCTTGCGTTACCCTTTCCTTGACTTGCCGTGCATTGCCTACCTTGCGTTGTCGTGCTTTACCCTTGTTTCCCCTTGCCGTGCCGTGCCTTTTGTTACACTTGCCTTGCCTGGCTTTGCCTTGCCTTCCTTTCTTTCTGTTACTCTTTCCTTGCCTAGCCGTGCACTGCCTAGCCTTGCGTTGTCGTGCATTAGCCTTGCCTCGACTCACCGTGCCTTGCTTTGCGTTACCCTTTCCTTGCCTTGCCCTGCATTGCCTAGCATGCGTTGTCGTGCCTTAGCCTTGTTTCCCCTTTTCGTGCCGTTCCTTCCCTTACCCTTGCCTTGCCCTGCTTTCCCTTGCCTTTCTTGCTTTCCTTTACTCTTTGCTTGCCTTCCGTGCATTGCCTAGCCTTGCGTTTTCCTGCCTTAGCCTTGCCTTGACTCACCGTGCCTTGCCTTGCGTTACCCTTTCCTTGCCTTGCCGTGCATTGCCTAGCCTTGCGTTGTCGTGCCTTAGCCTTGCTTCCCCTTGCCGTGCCGTTCCTTCTGTTACTTTTGCCTTGCCTTGCTTTCCCTTGCATTCCTTGCCTTCCGTTACTCTTTCCTTGCCTTGCCGTGCATTGCCTAGCCTTGCGTTTTCGTCCATTAGCCTTGCCTTGCCTGACCGTGCCTTGCCTTGCGTTACCCTTTCCTTGCCTTGCCGTGCATTGCCTAGCTTGCGTTGTCATGCCTTAGCCCTGTTTCCCCTTGCCGTGCCGTTCCTTCCCTTACCCTTAACTTGCCTTGCTTTTCCTTGCCTTCCTTGCCTTCCATTACTCTTTGCTTGCCTTCCGTGCACTGCCTAGCCTTGCGTTTTCGTGCCTTAGCCTTGCCTTGCCTCACCGTGCCTTGCCTTGCGTTACAATTTCCTTGCCTGGCCGTGCATTGCCTAGCCGTGCGTAGCCGTGCCTTAGCCTTGTTTCCCCTTGCCGAGCCGTTCCTTCCGTTAACCTTGCCTTGCCTTGCTTTCCCTTGCCTTCCTTGCCTTCCGTTACTCTTTGCTTGCCTTACCTGCATTGCCTAGCCTTGCGTTGTCGTGCCTTAGCCTTGCCTCGCCTGACCGTGACTTCCCTTGCATTACCCTTTCCTTGCATTGCCGTGCATTGCCTAGCCGTGCGTTGTTGTGCATTAGCCTTGCCTAGACTGACCCTGCCTTGCCTTGCGTTACCCTTTCCTTCCCTTGCCGTGCATTGCCTAGCTTGCGTTGTCGTGCCTTACCCTTGTTTCCCCTTGCCGTGCCGTGCTTTTTGTTTCACTTGCCTTGCATTGCTTTGCCTTGCGTTCCTTTCCTTCTGTTACTCTTTCCTTGCCTAGCCGTGCACTGCCAAGCCTTGCGTTGTCTTGCATTAGCCTTGCCTCGACTGACCCTGCCTTGCCTTGCGTTACCCTTTCCTTGCCTTGCCGTGCATTGCTTAGCTTGCGTTGTCGTGCCTTAGCCTTGTTTCCCCTTGCCGTGCCGTGCCTTTTGTTACACTTGCCTTGCCTTGCTTTGCCTTGCCTTCCATTCCTTCCGTTACTCGTTCCTTGCCTAGCCGTGCACTGCCTAGCCTTGCGTTGTCGTGCATTAGCCTTGCCTTGCCTGACCGTGCCTTGCCTTGCGTTACCCTTTCCTTGCCTTGCCGTGCTTTGCCTAGCTTGCGTTTTCGTGCCTTAGCCTTGTTTCCCCTTGCCGTGGCGTTCCGTCCCTTACTCTTAACTTGCCTTGCTTTCCCTTGCCTTGCTTGCCTTCCGTTACTCTTTGCTTACCTTCCGTGCATTGCCTAGCCTTGCGTTATCGTGCCTTAGCCTTGCCTCGCTTGACCGTGCCTTGCCTTGCGTTACCCTCTCCTTCCCTTTCCTTGCTTTGCCTAGCCGTGCGTTGTCGTGCATTAGCCTTGCCTTGCCTCACCGTGCCTTCCCTTGCGTTACCATTTCCTTGGCTTGCCGTGCTTTGCCTAGCCTTGCGTTGTCGTGCCTTAGCCTTGTTTCCCCTTGCCGTGCCGTTCCTTCCGTTACTCTTGCCTTGCCTTGCTTTCCCTTGCATTTCTTAAATTCCGTTACACTTTCCTTGCCTTGCCGTGCATTGCCTAGCCTTCCATTGTCGTGCATTAGCCTTGCATTTCCTGACCGTGCCTTGCCTTGCGTTACCCTTTCCTTGCCTTGCCGTGCATTGCTTAGCTTGCGTTGTCGTGCCTTAGCCTTGTTTCCCCTTGCCGTGCCGTTCCTTCCCTTACCCTTAACTTGCCTTGCTTTCCCTTGCCTTCCTTGCCTTCCGTTGCTCTTTGCTTACCTTCCGTGCATTGCCTAGCCTTGCGTTGTCGTGACTTAGCTTTGCCTCGCCTGACAGAGCCTTGCCTTGCGTTACCCTTTCCTTGCCTTGCCGTGCATTGCCTAGCCGTGCGTTGCCGTGCCTTAACCTTGCCTTGTCTCACAGTGCCTTGCCTTGCGTTACCCTTTCCTTGCCTTGCCTTGCTTTGCCTAGCCTTGCGTTGTCGTGCCTTAGCCTTGTTTCCCCTTGCCGTGCCGTTCCTTCCGTTACCCTTGCCTTACCTTGCTTTCCCTTGCCTTTCTTGCCTTCCGTTACTCTTTGCTTGCCTTCCGTGCATTGCCTAGCCTTGCGTTTTCGTGCCTTAGCCTTGCCTTGCCTCACCGTGCCTTGCTTGCGTTACCCTTTCCTTGCCTTGACGTGCATTGCCTAGCCTTGCGTTGTCGTGCCTTAGCCTTGCTTCCCCTTGCCGTGCCGTTCCTTCCGTTACTCTTGCCTTGCCTTGCTTTGCCTTGCCTTCCTTTCATTCCGTAACTCTTTCCTTGCGTAGCCGTGCATTGCCTAGCCTTGCGTTGTCGTGCCTTAGCGTTGCCTCGCCTGACCGTGACTTCCCTTGCGTTAAACTTTCCTTGCCTTGCCGTGCATTGCCTAGACGTGCGTTGTTGTGCATTAGCCTTGCCTTTCCTCACCGTGCCTTGCCTTGCGTTACCCTTTCCTTGCCTTGCCGTGCATTGCCTAGCTTGCGTTGTCGTGCCTTACCCTTGTTTCCCCTTGCCGTGCCGTGCTTTTTGTTTCACTTGCCTTGCATTGCTTTGCCTTGCCTTCCTTTCCTTCTGTTACTCTTTACTTGCCTAGCCGTGCACTGCCAAGCCTTGCGTTGTCTTGCATTAGCCTTGCCTCGACTGACCCTGCCTTGCCTTGCCTTACCCTTTCCTTGCCTTGCCGTGCATTGCTTAGCTTGCGTTGTCGTGCCTTAGCCTTGTTTCCCCTTGCCGTGCCGTGCCTTTTGTTACACTTGCCTTGCCTTGCTTTGCCTTGCCTTCCATTCCTTCCGTTACTCGTTCCTTGCCTAGCCGTGCACTGCCTAGCCTTGCGTTGTCGTGCATTAGCCTTGCCTTGCCTGACCGTGCCTTGCCTTGCGTTACCCTTTCCTTGCCTTGCCGTGCTTTGCCTAGCTTGCGTTTTCGTGCCTTAGCCTTGTTTCCCCTTGCCGTGGCGTTCCGTCCCTTACTCTTAACTTGCCTTGCTTTCCCTTGCCTTCCTTGCCTTCCGTTACTCTTTGCTTACCTTCCGTGCATTGCCTAGCCTTGCGTTGTCGTGCCTTAGCCTTGCCTCGCTTGACCGTGCCTTGCCTTGCGTTACCCTCTCCTTCCCTTGCCTTGCTTTGCCTAGCCGTGCGTTGTCGTGCATTAGCCTTGCCTTGCCTCACCGTGCCTTCCCTTGCGTTACCAATTTCCTTGCCTTGCCGTACTTTCCCTAGCCTTGCGTTGTCGTGCCTTAGCCTTGTTTCCCCTTGCCGTGCCGTTCCTTCCGTTACTCTTGCCTTGCCTTGCTTTCCCTTGCATTCTTTAAATTCCGTTACTCTTTCCTTGCCTTGCCGTGCATTGCCTAGCCTTCCGTTGTCGTGCATTAGCCTTGCATTTCCTGACCGTGCCTTGCCTTGCGTTACCCATTCCTTGCCTTGCCGTGCATTGCTTAGCTTGCGTTGTCGTGCCTTAGCCTTGTTTCCCCTTGCCGTGCCGTTCCTTCCCTTACCCTTAACTTGCCTTGCTTTCCCTTGCCTTCCTTGCCTTCCGTTGCTCTTTGCTTACCTTCCGTGCATTGCCTAGCCTTGCGTTGTCGTGACTTAGCTTTGCCTCGCCTGACAGAGCCTTGCCTTGCGTTACCCTTTCCTTGCCTTGCCGTGCATTGCCTAGCCGTGCGTTGCCGTGGCTTAACCTTGCCTTGTCTCACAGTGCCTTGCCTTGCGTTACCCTTTCCTTGCCTTGCCTTGCTTTGCCTAGCCTTGCGTTGTCGTGCCTTAGCCTTGTTTCCCCTTGCCGTGCCGTTCCTTCCGTTACCCTTGCCTTACCTTGCTTTCCCTTGCCTTTCTTGCCTTCCGTTACTCTTTGCTTGCCTTCCGTGCATTGCCTAGCCTTGCGTTTTCGTGCCTTAGCCTTGCCTTGCCTCACCGTGCCTTGCTTGCGTTACCCTTTCCTTGCCTTGACGTGCATTGCCTAGCCTTGCGTTGTCGTGCCTTAGCCTTGCTTCCCCTTGCCGTGCCGTTCCTTACCTTACCCTCTTGCCTTGCCTTGCTTTGCCTTGCCTTCCTTTCCTTCCGTAACTCTTTCCTTGCCTAGCCGTGCATTGCCTACCCTTGCGTTGTCGTGCCTTAGCGTTGCCTCGCCTGACCGTGACTTCCCTTGCGTTACCCTTTCCTTGCCTTGCCGTGCATTGCCTAGACGTGCGTTGTTGTGCATTAGCCTTGCCTTTCCTCACCGTGCCTTGCCTTGCGTTACCCTTTCCTTGCCTTGCCGTGCATTGCCTACCTTGCGTTGTCGTGCCTTACCCTTGTTTCCCCTTGCCGTGCCGTGCCTTTTGTTGCACTTGCCTTGCCTTGCTTTGCCTTGCCTTCCTTTCCTTCTGTTACTCTTTCCTTGCCTAGCCGTGCACTGCCTAACCTTGCGTTGTCGTGCATTAGCCTTGCCTCGACTGACCGTGCATTGCCTTGCGTTACCCTTTCCTGGCCTTGCCGTGCATTGCCTAGCCTTGCGTTGTCGTACCTTAGCCCTGTTTCCCCTTGCCGTGCCGTTTCTTCCCTTACCCTTAACTTGCCTTGCTTTCCCTTCCCTTCCTTGCCTTCCGTTACTCTTTGCTTACCTTCCGTGCATTGCCTAGCCTTGCGTTGTCGTGCCTTAGCCTTGTTTCCCCTTGCCGTGCCGTTCCTTCCGTTACTCTTGCCTTGCCTTGCTTTCCCTTGCATTCCTTACATTCCGTTACTCTTTCCTTGTCTTGCCGTGCATTGCCTAGCCTTCCGTTGTCGTGCATTAGGCTTGCATTTCCTGACCGTGACTTGCCTTGCGTTACCCTTTCCTTGCCTTGCCGTGCATTGCCTAGCTTGCGTTGTCGTGCCTTAGCCTTGTTTCCCCTTGCCGTGCCGTTCCTTACCTTACCCTTAACTTGCCTTGCTTTCCCTTGCCTTCCTTGCCTTCCGTTACTCTTTGCTTACCTTCCGTGCATTGCCTAGCCTTGCGTTGTCGTGCATTAGCCTTGCCTCGCCTGACCGTGCCTTGCCTTGCGTTACCCTTTCCTTCCCTAGCCGTGCACTGCCAAGCCTTGCGTTGTCGTGCATTAGCCTTGCCTCGACTGACCGTGCCTTGCCTTGCGTTAGCTTCTCCCTCCCTTGCCTTGCTTTGCCTAGCCTTGCGTTGTCCTGCATTAGCCTTGCCTCGCCTGACAGTGCCTTGCCTTGCGTTACCCTTTCCTTGCCTTGCCGTGCATTGCCTAGCTTGCGTTGTCGTGCCTTTCCCTTGTTTCCCCTTGCCGTGCGGTGCCTTTTGTTTCACTTGCCTTGCATTGGTTTGCCTTGCCTTCCTTTCCTTATGTTACTCTTTCCTTGCCTAGCCTTGCACTTGTTACCCTTTCCTTGCCTTGCCGTGCATTTCCTAGCCTTGCGTTGTCGTGCCTTAGCCTTGCTTCCCCTTGCCGTGCCGTTCCTTCCGTTACTCTTGCCTTGCCTTGCTTTCCCTTGCATTCCTTGCCTTCCGTTACTCTTTCCTTGCCTTGCCGTGCATTGCCTAGCCTTGCGTAGTCGTGCATTAGCCTTGCCTTGCCTGACCGTGCCTTGCCTTCCGTTACCCTTTCCTTGCCTTGCCGTGCATTGCCTAGCTTGCGTTGTCATGCCTTAGCCCTGTTTCCCCTTGCCGTGCCGTTCCTTCCCTTACCCTTAACTTGCCTTGCTTACCCTTGACTTCCTTGCCTTCCGTTACTCTTTGCTTACCTTCCGTGCATTGCGTAGCCTTGCGTTGTCGTGCATTAGCCTTGCCTCGCCTGACAGTGCCTTGCCTCGCGTTACCCTTTCCTTGCCTTGCCGTGCATTGCCTAGCCGTTCGTTGTCGTGCATTAGCCTTGCCTTGCCTCACCGTGCCTTGCCTTGAGTTACCCTTTCCTTGCCTTGCCGTGCATTGCCTAGCTTGCGTTGTCGTGCCTTACCCTTTTTTCCCCTTGCCGTGCCGTGCCTTTTGTTATACTTGCCTTGCCTTGCTTTGCCTTGCCTTCCTTTCCTTCTGTTACTCTTTCCTTGCCTAGCCGTGCACTGCCTAGCCTTGCGTTGTCGTGCATTAGCCTTGCCTCGACTGAACGTTCCTTGCCTTGCGTTACCCTTTCCTTGCCTTGCCGTGCATTGCCTAGCTTGCGTTGTCGTGCCTTAGCCTTGTTTCCCCTTGCCGTGCCGTTCCTTCCCTTACCCTTTCCTTGCCTTGCTTTCCCTTGCATTCCTTGCCTTCCGTTACTCTTTCCTTGCCTTGACGTGCATTGCCTAGCCTTGCGTTGTCGTGCATTAGCCTTGCCTTGCCTGACCGTGCCTTGCCTTGCGTTACCCTTTCCTTGCCTTGCCGTGCATTGCCTAGCTTGCGTTGTCGTGCCTTAGCCTTGTTTCCCCTTGACGTGCCGTTCCTTCCCTTACCCTTGCCTTGCCTTGCTTTCCCTTGCCTTCCTTGCCTTCCGTTACTCTTTGCTTGCCTTCCGTTCATTGCCTAGCCTTGCGTTTTCGTGCCTTAGCCTTGCCTTGCCTCACCGTGCCTTGCCTTGCGTTACCCTTTCCTTGCCTTGCCGTGCATTTCCTAGCCTTGCGTTGTCGTGCCTTAGCCTTGCTTCCCCTTGCCGTGCCGTTCCTTCCGTTACTCTTGCCTTGCCTTGCTTTCCCTTGCATTCCTTGCCTTCCGTTACTCTTTCCTTGCCTTGCCGTGCATTGCCTAGCCTTGCGTTGTCGTGCATTAGCCTTGCCTTGCCTGACCGTGCCTTCCCTTGCGTTACCCTTTCCTTGCCTTGCCGTGCATTGCCTAGCTTGCGTTGTCATGCCTTAGCCCTGTTTCCCCTTGCCGTGCCGTTCCTTCCCTTACCCTTAACTTGCCTTGCTTTCCCTTGACTTCTTTGCCTTCCGTTACTCTTTGCTTACCTTCCGTGCATTGCGTAGCCTTGCGTTGTCGTGCATTAGCCTTGCCTCGCCTGACAGTGCCTTGCCTTGCGTTACCCTTTCCTTGCCTTGCCGTGCATTGCCTAGCCGTTCGTTGTCGTGCATTAGCCTTGCCTTGCCTCACCGTGCCTTGCCTTGAGTTACCCTTTCCTTGCCTTGCCGTGCATTGCCTAGCTTGCGTTGTCGTGCCTTACCCTTTTTTCCCCTTGCCGTGCCGTGCCTTTTGTTTCACTTGCCTTGCATTGCTTTGCCTTGCCTTCCTTTCCTTCTGTTACGCTTTCCTTGCCTAGCCGTGCACTGCCAAGCCTTGCGTTGTCGTGCATTAGCTTTGCCTCGACTGACCGTGCCTTGCCTTGCGTTACACTTTCCTTGCCTTGCCGTGCATTGCCTAGCTTGCGTTGTAGTGCCTTAGCCTTGTTTCCCCTTGACGTGCCGTGCCTTTTGTTTCACTTGCCTTGCATTGCTTTGCCTTGCCTTCCTTTCCTTCTGTTACGCTTTCCTTGCCTAGCCGTGCACTGCCAAGGCTTGCGTTGTCGTGCATTAGCCTTCCCTCGACTGACCGTGCCTGGCCTTGCGTTACCCTCTCCTTCCCTTGCCTTGCTTTGCGTAGCCGTGTGTTGTCGTGCATTAGCCTTGCCTTGCCTCACCGTGCCTTGCCTTGCGTTACCCTTTCCTTGCCTTGCCGTGCTTTGCCTAGCCTTGCGTTGTCGTGCCTTAGCCTTGTTTCCCCTTGCCGTGCCGTTCCTTCCGTTACTCTTGCCTTGCCTTTCTTTCCCCTGTATTCCTTACATTCCGTTACTCTTTCCTTGCCTTGCCGTGCATTGCCTAGCCTTCCGTTGTCGTGCATTAGCCTTGCATTTCCTGACCGTGCCTTGCCTTGCGTTACCCTTTCCTTGCCTTGCAGGGCATTGCCTAGCTTGCGTTGTCGTGCCTTAGCCTTGCTTCCCCTTGCCGTGCCGTTCCTTCCGTTACTCTTGCCTTGCCTTGCTTTCCCTTGCATTCCTTGCCTTCCGTTGCTCTTTGCTTACCTTCCGTGCATTGCCTAGCCTTGCGTTGTCGTGCATTAGCCTTACCTTGCCTAACCGTGCCTTGCCTTGCGTTACCCTTTCCTTGCTTTGCCGTGCATTGCGTAGCCGTGCGTTGTCGTGCCTTAGCCTTGTTTCACATTGCCGTAGCCTTGCTTGCGTTGCCTTGCTTTGCCTTGCTTTCCTTGCCTTCCGTTACTCTTTGCTTGCCTTCCGTGCATTGCGTAGCCTTGCGTTGTCGTGCCGTAGCCTTTTTTTGACCTTGCCATAGCCTTGCCTGCGTTACCTTGCTTTGCCTTGCATTCCTTGCCTTCCGTTACTCTTTGCTTGCCTTCCGTGGATTGCCTAGCCTTGCGTTTTCGTGCCTTAGCCTTGTCTCGCCTGACCCTGCCTTGCCTTGCGTTACCCTTTCCTTGCCTTTCCGTGCATTGCCTAGCTTGCGTTGTCGTGCCTTAGCCTTGTTTCCCCTTGCCGTGCCGTGCCTTTTGTTACACTTGCCTTGCCTTGCTTTGCCTTGCCTTCCATTCCTTCCGTTACTCGTTCCTTGCCTAGCCGTGCAGTGCCTAGCTTTGCGTTGTCGTGCCTTAGCCTTGCCTCGCCGGACAGAGCCTTGCCTTGCGTTACCCTTTCCTTGCGTGGCCCTGCATTGCCTAGCCGTGCGTTGCCGTGCCTTAGCCTTGTTTCCCCTTGCCGTGCCGTTCCTTCCGTTACCCTTGCCATGCCTTGCTTTCCATTGCCTTCCTTGCCTTCCGTTACTCTTTGCTTGCCTTCCCTGCATTGCCTAGCCTTGCGTTGTCGTGCCTTAGCCTTGCCTCGCCTGACCGTGACTTCCCTTGCGTTACCCTTTCCTTGCCTTGCCGTGCATTGCGTAGACGTGCGTTGTTGTGCATTAGCCTTGCCTTGCCTCACCGTGCCTTGCCTTGCGTTACCCTTTCCTTGCCTTGCCGTGCATTGCCTACCTTGCGTTGTCGTGCCTTACCCTTGTTTCCCCTTGCCGTGCCGTGCCTTTTGTTATACTTGCCTTGCCTTGCTTTGCCTTGCCTTCCTTTCCTTCTGTTACTCTTTCCTTGCCTAGCCGTGCTCTGCCTAGCCTTGCGTTGTCGTGCATTAGCCTTGCCTCGACTGACCGTGCCTTGCCTTGCGTTACCCTTTCCTTGCTTTGCCGTGCATTGCCTAGCTTGCGTTGTCGTGCCTTAGCCTTGTTTCCCCTTGACGTGCCGTTCCTTCCCTTACCCTTGCCTTGCCTTGCTTTCCCTTGCCTTTCTTGCCTTCCGTTACTCTTTGCTTGCCTTCCGTGCATTGCCTAGCCTTTCGTTTTCGTGCCTTAGCCTTGCCTTGCCTCACCGTGCCTTGCCTTGCGTTACCCTTTCCTTGCCTTGCTGTGCATTGCCTAGCCTTGCGTTGTCGTGCCTTAGCCTTGCTTCCCCTTGCCGTGCCGTTCCTTCCGTTACTCTTGCCTTGCCTTGCTTTCCCTTGCATTCCTTGCCTTCCGTTACTCTTTCCTTGCCTTGCCGTGCATTGCCTAGCCTTGCGTTGTCGTCCATTAGCCTTACCTTGCCTGACCGTGCCTTGCCTTGCGTTACCCTTTCCTTGCTTTGCCGTGCATTGCCTAGCCGTGCGTTGTCGTGCCTTAGCCTTGTTTCACCTTGCCGTAGCCTTGCTTGCGTTGCCTTGCTTTGCCTTGCCTTCCTTGCCTTCCGTTACTCTTTGCTTGCCTTCCGTGGATTGCCTAGCCTTGCGTTTTCGTGCCTTATCCTTGTCTCGCCTGACCCTGCCTTGCCTTGCGTTACCCTTTCCTTGCCTTTCCGTGCATTGCCTAGCTTGCGTTGTCGTGCCTTAGCCTTGTTTCCCCTTGCCGTGCCGTGCCTATTGTTACACTTGCCTTGCCTTGCTTTGCCTTGCCTTCCATTCCTTCCGTTACTCGTTCCTTGCCTAGCCGTGCACTGCCTAGCTTTGCGTTGTCGTGCCTTAGCCTTGCCTCGCCTGACAGAGCCTTGCCTTGCGTTACCCTTTCCTTGCCTTGCCGTGCCTTGCCTGGCTTGCGTTGTCGTGCCTTAACCTTGTTTCCCCTTGCCGTGCCGTTCCTTCCCTTACTCTTGACTTGCCTTGCTTTCCCTTGCCTTCCTTGCCTTCCGTTACTCTTTGCTTACCTTCCGTGCATTGCCTAGACTTGCGTTGTCGTGCCGTAGCCTTGCCTCGCCTGACCGTGACTTCCCTTGCGTTACCCTTTCCTTGCCTTGCCGTGCATTGCCTAGACGTGCGTTGTTGTGCATTAGCCTTGCCTTTACTGACCGTGCCTTGCCTTACGTTACCCTTTCCTTGACTTGCCGTGCATTGCCTAGCTTCCGTTGTCGTGCCTTACCCTTGTTTCCCCTTGCCGTGCCGTGCCTTTTGTTGCACTTGCCTTGCATTGCTTTGCCTTGCCTTCCTTTCCTTCTGTTACTCTTTCCTTGCCTACCCTTGCACTGCCAAGCCTTGCGTTGTCGTGCATTAGCCTTGCCTCGACTGACCGTGCCTTGCCTTGCGTTACCCTTTCCTTGCCTTGCCGTGTATTGCCTAGCTTGCGTTGTCGTGCCTTAGCCTTGTTTCCCCTTGCCGTGGCGTGCCTTTTGTTACACTTGCCTTGCCTTGCTTTGCCTTGCCTTCCAATCCTTCCGTTGCTCTTTCCTTGCCTAGCCGTACACTGCCTAGCCTTGCGTTGTCGTGCATTAGCCTTGCCTCGACTGACCGTGCCTTGCCTTGCGTTACCCTTTCCTTGCCTTGCCGTGCATTGCCTAGCTTGCGTTGTCGTGCCTTAGCCTTGTTTCCCCTTGCCGTGCCGTTCCTTCCCTTACCCTTGCCTTGCCTTGCGTTACCCTTTCCTTGCCTTGCCGTGCATTGCCTAGCCGTGCGTTGTCGTGCATTAGCCTTGCCTTGCCTTACCATGCCTTGCCTTGCGTTACCCTTTCCTTGCCTTGCCGTGCATTGCCTGGCTTGCGTTGTCGTGCCTTACCCTTGTTTTCCCTTGCCGTGCCGTGCATTTTGTTTCACTTGCCTTGCATTGCTTTGCCTTGCCTTCCTGTCCTTCTGTTACGCTTTCCTTGCCTAGCCGTGCACTGCCAAGCCTTGCGTTGTCGTGCATTAGCCTTGCCTCGACTGACCCTGCCTTGCCTTGCGTTACCCTTTCCTTGCCTTGCCGTGCATTGCTTAGCTTGCGTTGTCGTGCCTTAGCCTTGTTTCCCCTTGCCGTGCCGTGCCTTTTGTTACACTTGCCTTGCCTTGCTTTGCCTTGCCTTCCATTCCTTCCGTTACTCGTTCCTTCCCTAGCCGTGCACTGCCTAGCCTTGCGTTGTCGTGCATTAGCCTTGCCTTGCCTGACCGTGCCTTGCCTTGCGTTACCCTTTCCTTGCCTTGCCGTGCTTTGCCTAGCTTGCGTTTTCGTGCCTTAGCCTTGTTTCCCCTTGCCATGCCGTTCCGTCCCTTACTCTTAACTTGCCTTGCTTTCCCTTGCCTTCCTTGCCTTCCGTTACTCTTTGCTTACCTTCCGTGCATTGCCTAGCCTTGCGTTGTCGTGCCTTAGCCTTGCCTCGCTTGACCGTGCCTTGCCTTGCGTTACCCTCTCCTTCCCTTGCCTTGCTTTGCATAGCCGTGCGTTGTCGTGCATTAGCCTTGCCTTGCCTCACCGTGCCTTCCCTTGCGTTACCCTTTCCTTGCCTTGCCGTGCATTGCTTAGCTTGCGTTGTCGTGCCTTAGCCTTTTTTCCCCTTGCCGTGCCGTTCCTTCCGTTACTCTTGCCTTTCCTTGCTTTCCCTTGCATTCCTTAAATTCAGTTACTCTTTCCTTGCCTTGCCGTGCATTGCCTAGCCTTCCGTTGTCGTGCATTAGCCTTGCATTTCCTGACCGTGCCTTGCCTTGCGTTACCCTTTCCTTGCCTTGCCGTGCATTGCTTAGCTTGCCGTGTCGTTCCTTCCCTTACCCTTAACTTGCCTTGCTTTCCCTTGCCTTCCTTGCCTTCCGTTGCTCTTTGCTTACCTTCCGTGCATTGCCTAGCCTTGCGTTGTCGTGACTTAGCTTTGCCTCGCCTGACAGAGCCTTGCCTTGCGTTACCCTTTCCTTGCCTGGCCGTGCATTGCCTAGCCGTGCGTTGCCGTGCCTTAGCCTTGCCTTGTCTCACAGTGCCTTGCCTTGCGTTACCCTTTCCTTGCCTTGCCGTGCATTGCCTAGCTTGCGTTGTCGTGCCTTACCCTTGTTTCCCCTTGCCGTGCCGTGCATTTTGTTTCACATGCCTTGCATTGCTTTGCCTTGCCTTCCTTTCCTTCTCTTACGCTTTCCTTGCCTAGCCGTGCACTGCCAAGCCTTGCGTTGTCGTGCATTAGCCTTGCCTCGACTGACCGTGCCTTGCCTTGCGTTACCCTTTCCTTGCCTTGCCGTGCATTGCCTAGCTTGCGTTGTCGGGCCTTAGCCTTGTTTCCCCTTGCCGTGCCGTGCCTTTTGTTTCACTTGCCTTGCATTGCTTTGCCTTGCCTTCCTTTCCTTCTGTTACGCTTTCCTTGCCTAGCCGTGCACTGCCAAGCCTTGCGTTGTCGTGCATTAGACTTGCCTCGACTGACCGTGCCTTGCCTTGCGTTAGCTTCTCCTTCCCTTGCCTTGCTTTGCCTAGCCTTGCGTTGTCGTGCATTAGCCTTGCCTCGCCTGACAGTGCCTTGCCTTGCGTTACCCTTTCCTTGCCTTGCCGTGCATTGCCTAGCCGTGCGTTGTCGTGCATTAGCCTTGTTTCCCCTTGCCGGGCCGTGCCTTTTGTTACACTTGCCTTGCCTTGCTTTGCCTTGCCTTCCTTTCCTTCTGTTACTCTTTCCTTGCCTAGCCGTGCACTGCCTAGCTTGCGTTGTCGTGCCTTAGCCTTGTTTCCCCTTGGCGTGCCGTGCCTATTGTTACACTTGCCTTGCCTTGCTTTGCCTTGCCTTCCTTTCCTTCTGTTACTCTTTCCTTGCCTTTCCGTGCATTGCCTAGCTTGCGTTGTCGTGCCTTAGCCTTGTTTCCCCTTGCCGTGCCGTGCCTTTTGTTACACTTGCCTTGCCTTGCTTTGCCTTGCCTTCCTTTCCTTCTGTTACTCTTTCCTTGCCTAGCCGTGCACTGCCTAGCCTTGCGTTGTCGTGCATTAGCCTTGCCTCGACTGACCGTGCCTTGCCGTGCGTTACCCTTTCCTTGCCTTGCCGTGCATTGCCTAGCTTGCGTTGTCGTGCCTTAGCCTTGTTTCCCCTTGCCGTGCCGTTCCTTCCCTTACACTTGCCTTGCCTTGCTTTCCCTTGCCTTCCTTGCCTTCCGTTACTCTTCCCTTGCCTTACCGTGCATTGCCTAGCCTTGCGTTGTCGTGCATTAGCCTTGCCTTGCCTGACCGTGCCTTGCCTTGCGTTACCCTTTCCTTGCCTTGCCGTACATTGCCTAGCTTGCGTTGTCATACCTTAGCCCTGTTTCCCCTGGGCGTGCCGTTCCTTCCCTTACCCTTAACTTGCCTTGCTTTCCCTTGCCTTCCTTGCCTTCCGTTACTCTTTGCTTACCTTCCGTGCATTGCCTAGCCTTGCGTTGTCGTGCATTAGCCTTGCCTCGCCTGACAGTGCCTTGCCTTGCGTTACCCTTTCCTTGCCTTGCCGTGCATTGCCTAGCCGTGCGTTGTCGTGCATTAGCCTTGCCTTGCCTCACCGTGCCTTGCCTTGCGTTACCCTTTCCTTGCCTTGCCGTGCATTGCCTAGCTTGCGTTGTCGTGCCTTAGCCTGCCTTGCATTGCTTTGCCTTGCCTTCCTTTCCTTCTGTTACGCTTTCCTTGCCTAGCCGTGCACTGCCAAGCCTTGCGTTGTCGTGCATTAGCCTTGCCTCGACTGTCCGTGCCTTGCCTTGCGTTACCCTTTCCTTGCCTTGCCGTGCATTGCCTAGCCTTGGGTTGTCGTGCCTTAGCCTTGCTTCCCCTTGCCGTGCCGTTCCTTCCGTTACTCTTGCCTTGCCTTGCTTTCCCTTGCATTCCTTGCCTTCCGTTACTCTTTCCTTGCCTTGCCGTGAATTGCCTAGCCTTGCGTTGTCGTGCATTAGCCTTACCTTGCCTGACCGTGCCTTGCCTTGCGTTACCCTTTCCTTGCTTTGCCGTGCATTGCCTAGCTTGCGTTGTCGTGCCTTTGCCTTGTTTCCCCTTTCCGTGCCGTTCCTTCCCTTACCCTTGCCTTGCCTTGCTTTCCCTTGCCTTTCTTGCTTTCCGTTACTCTTTGCTTGCCTTCCGTGCACTGCCTAGCCTTGCGTTTTCCTGCCTTAGCCTTGCCTTGCCTCACCGTGCCTTGCCTTGCGTTACCCTTTCCTTGCCTTGCCGTGCATTGCCTAGCCTTGCGTTGTCGTGCCTTAGCCTTGCTTCCCCTTGCCGTGCCGTTCCTTCCGTTACTTTTGCCTTGCCTTGCTTTGCCTTGCCTTCCTTGCCTTCCGTTACTCTTTGCTTGCCTTCCGTGCATTGCGTAGCCTTGCTTTGTCGTGCCGTAGACTTTTTTTGACCTTGCCATAGCCTTGCCTGCGATACCTTGCTTTGCCTTGCATTCCTTGCCTTCCGTTACTCTTTGCTTGCCTTCCGTGGATTGCCTAGCCTTGCGTTTTCGTGCCTTAGCCTTGTCTCGCCTGACCCTGCCTTGCCTTGCGTTACCCTTTCCTTGCCTTTCCGTGCATTGCCTAGCTTGCGTTGTCGTGCCTTAGCCTTGTTTCCCCTTGCCGTGCCGTGCCTTTTGTTACACTTGCCTTGCCTTGCTTTGCCTTGCCTTCCATTCCTTCCGTTACTCGTTCCTTGCCTAGCCGTGCACTGCCTAGCTTTGCGTTGTCGTGCCTTAGCCTTGCCTCGCATGACAGAGCCTTGCCTTGCGTTACCCTTTCCTTGCCTTGCCGTGCCTTGCCTAGCTTGCGTTGTCGTGCCTTAGCCTTGTTTCCCCTTGCCGTGCCGTTCCTTCCCTTACTCTTGACTTGCCTTGCTTTCCCTTGCCTTCCTTGCCTTCCGTTACTCTTTGCTTACCTTCCGTTCATTGCCTAGACTTGCGTTGTCGTGCCGTAGCCTTGCCTTGCTTGACCGTGACTTCCCTTGCGTTGCCCTTTCTTTGCCTTGCCGTGCATTGCCTAGCCGTGCGTTGTTGTGCATTAGCCTTGCCTTGACTCACCGTGCCTTGCCTTGCGTTACCCTTTCCTTGACTTGCCGTGCATTGCCTAGCTTCCGTTGTCGTGCCTTACTCTTGTTTCCCCTTGCCGTGCCGTGCCTTTTGTTGCACTTGCCTTGCATTGCTTTCCCTTGCCTTCCTTTCTTCTGTTACTCTTTCCTTGCCTAGCATTGCACTGCCAAGCCTTGCGTTGTCGTGCATTAGCCTTGCCTCGACTGACCGTGCCTTGCCTTGCGTTACCCTTTCCTTGACTTGCCGTGTATTGCCTAGCTTGCGTTGTCGTGCCTTAGCCTTGTTTCCCCTTGACGTGGCGTGCCTTTTGTTACACTTGCCTTGCCTTGCTTTGCCTTGCCTTCCCATCCTTCCGTTGCTCTTTCCTTGCCTAGCCGTACACTGCCTAGCCTTGCGTTGTCGTGCATTAGCCTTGCCTCGACTGACCGTGCCTTGCCTTGCGTTACCCTTTCCTTGCCTTGCCGTGCATTGCCTAGCCTTGCGTTGTCGTGCCTTAGCCTTGTTTCCCCTTGCCGTGCCGTTCCTTCCGTTACCCTTGCCTTGCCTTGCGTTACCCTTTCCTTGCCTTGCCGTGCATTGCCTAGCCGTGCGTTGTCGTGCCTTAGCCTTGCCTTGCCTCACCGTGCCTTGCCTTGCGTTACCCTTTCCTTGCCTTGCCGTGCATTGCCTAGCTTGCGTTGTCGTGCCTTACCCTTGTTTCCCCTTGCCGTGCCGTGCATTTTGTTTCACTTGCCTTGCATTGCTTTGCCTTGCCTTCCTGTCCTTCTGTTACGCTTTCCTTGCCTAGCCGTGCACTGCCAAGCCTTGCGTTGTCGTGCATTAGCCTTGCCTCGACTGACCCTGCCTTGCCTTCCGTTACCCTTTTCTTGCCTTGCCGTGCATTGCTTAGCTTGCGTTGTCGTGCCTTAGCCTTGTTTCCCCTTGCCGTGCCGTGCCTTTTGCTACACTTGCCTTGCCTTGCTTTGCCTTGCCTTCCATTCCTTCCGTTACTCGTTCCTTCCCTAGCCGTGCACTGCCTAGCCTTGCGTTGTCGTGCATTAGCCTTGCCTTGCCTGACCGTGCCTTGCCTTGCGTTACCCTTTCCTTGCCTTGCCGTGCTTTGCCTAGCTTGCGTTTTCGTGCCTTAGCCTTGTTTCCCCTTGCCGTGGCGTTCCGTCCCTTACTCTTAACTTGCCTTGCTTTCCCTTGCCTTCCTTGCCTTCCGTTACTCTTTGCTTACCTTCCGTGCATTGCCTAGCCTTGCGTTGTCGTGCCTTAGCCTTGCCTCGCTTGACCGTGCCTTGCCTTGCGTTACCCTCTCCTTCCCTTGCCTTGCTTTGCCTAGCCGTGCGTTGTCGTGCATTAGCCTTGCCTTGCCTCACCGTGCCTTCCCTTGCGTTACCATTTCCTTGCCTTGCCGTGCTTTGCCTAGCCTTGCGTTGTCGTGCCTTAGCCTTGTTTCCCCTTGCCGTGCCGTTCCTTCCGTTACTCTTGCCTTTCCTTGCTTTCCCTTGCATTCCTTAAATTCCGTTTCTCTTTCCTTGCCTTGCCGTGCATTGCCTAGCCTTCCGTTGTCGTGCATTAGCCTTGCATTTCCTGACCGTGCCTTGCCTTGCGTTACCCTTTCCTTGCCTTGCCGTGCATTGCTTAGCTTGCGTTGTCGTGCCTTAGCCTTGTTTCCCCTTGCCGTGCCGTTCCTTCCCTTACCCTTGCCTTGCCTTGCTTTCCCTTGCTTTTCTTGCCTTCCGTTACTCTTTGCTTGCCTTCCGTGCATTGCCTAGCCTTGCGTTTTCGTGCCTTAGCCTTGCCTTGCCTCACCGTGCCTTGCTGGCGTTACCCTTTCCTTGCCTTGCCGTGCATTGCCTAGCCTTGCGTTGTCGTGCCTTAGCCTTGCTTCCCCTTTCCGTGCCGTTCCTTCCGTTACTCTTGCCTTGCCTTGCTTTGCCTTGCCTTACTTTCCTTCCGTTACTCTTTCCTTGCCTAGCCGTGCATTGCCTAGCCTTGCGTTGTCGTGCCTTAGCGTTGCCTCGCCTGACCGTGACTTCCCTTGCGTTACCCTTTCCTTGCCTTGCCGTGCATTGCCTAGACGTGCGTTGTTGTGCATTAGCCTTGCCTTTCCTCACCGTGCCTTGCCTTGCGTTACCCTTTCCTTGCCTTGCCGTGCATTGCCTACCTTGCGTTGTCGTGCCTTACCCTTGTTTCCCCTTGCCGTGCCGTGCCTTTTGTTGCACTTGCCTTGCCTTGCTTTGCCTTGCCTTCCTTTCCTTCTGTTACTCTTTCCTTGCCTAGCCGTGCACTGCCTAACCTTGCGTTATCGTGCATTAGCCTTGCCTCGACTGACCGTGCCTTGCCTTGAGTTACCCTTTCCTTGCCTTGCCGTGCATTGCCTAGCCTTGCGTTGTCGTGCCTTAGCCTTGCTTCCCCTTGCCGTGCCGTTCCTTCCGTTACTCTTGCCTTGCCTTGCTTTCCCTTGCATTCCTTGCCTTCCGTTACTCTTTCCTTGCCTTGCCGTGCATTGCCTAGCCTTGCGTTGTCGTGCATTAGCCTTGCCTTGCCTGACCGTGCCTTCCCTTGCGTTACCCTTTGCCTTGCCATGCATTGCCTAGCTTGCGTTGTCATACCTTAGCCCTGTTTCCCCTGGCCGTGCCGTTCGTTCCCTTACCCTTACCTTGCCTTGCTTTCCCTTGCCTTCCTTGCCTTCCGTTACTCTTTGCTTACCTTCCGTGCATTGCCTAGCCTTGCGTTGTCGTGCATTAGCCTTGCCTCGCCTGACAGTGCCTTGCCTTGCGTTACCCTTTCCTTGCCTTGCCGTGCTTTGCCTAGCCGTGCGTTGTCGTGCATTAGCCTTGCCTTGCCTCACCGTGCCTTGCCTTGCGTTACCCTTTCCTTGCCTTGCCGTGCATTGCCTAGCTTGCGTTGTCGTGCCTTACCCTTGTTTCCCCTTGCCGTGCCGTGCCTTTTGTTTCACATGCCTTGCATTGCTTTGCCTTGCCTTCCTTTCCTTCTGTTATGCTTTCCTTGCCTAGCCGTGCACTGCCAAGCCTTGCGTTGTCGTGCATTCGACTTGCCTCGACTGACCGTGCCTTGCCTTGCGTTAGCTTCTCCTTCCCTTGCCTTGCTTTGCCTAGCCTTGCGTTGTCGTGCTTTAGCTTTTCCTCGCCTGACAGTGCCTTTCCTTGCGTTACCCTTTCCTTGCCTTGCCGTGCATTGCCTAGCCGTGCGTTGTCGTGCATTAGCCTTGCCTTGCCTCACCGTGCCTTGCCTTGCGTTACCCTTTCCTTGCCTTACCGTGCATTGCCTAGCTTGCGTTGTCGTTCCTTACCCTTGTTTCCCCTTGCCGTGCCGTGCCTTTTGTTTCACTTGCCTTGCATTGGTTTGCCTTGCCTTCCTTTCCTTATGTTACTCTTTCCTTGCCTAGCCTTGCACTGCCAAGCCTTGCGTTGTCGTGCATTAGCCTTGCCTCGACTGACCGTGCCTTGCCTTGCGTTACCCTTTCCTTGCCTTGCCGTGCATTGCCTAGCTTGCGTTGTCGTGCCTTACCCTTGTTTCCCCTTGCCGTGCCGTGCCTTTTGTTACACTTGCCTTGCCTTGCTTTGCCTTGCCTTCCTTTCCTTCTGTTACTCTTTCCTTGCCTTTCCGTGCATTGCCTAGCTTGCGTTGTCGTGCCTTAGCCTTGTTTCCCCTTGCCGTGCCGTGCCTATTGTTACACTTGCCTTGCCTTGCTTTGCCTTGCCTTCCATTCCTTCCGTTACTCGTTCCTTGCCTAGCCGTGCCCTGCCTAGCTTTGCGTTGTCGTGCCTTACCCTTGCCTCGCCTGACCGTGACTTCGCTTGCGTTACCCTTTCCTTGCTTTGCCGTGCATTGCCTAGCCGTGCATTGTCGTGCCTTAGCCTTGTTTCACCTTGCCGTAGCCTTGCTTGCGTTGCCTTGCTTTGCCTTGCCTTCCTTGCCTTCCGTTACTCTTTGCTTGCCTTCCGTGCATTGCGTAGCCTTGCGTTGTCGTGCCGTAGCCTTTTTTTGACCTTGCCATAGCCTTGCTTGCGTTACCTTGCTTTGCCTTGCACTCCTTGCCTTCCGTTACTCTTTGCTTGCCTTCCGTGCATTGCCTAGCCTTGCGTTTTCGTGCCTTAGCCTTGTCTCGCCTGACCCTGCCTTGCCTTGCGTTACCCTTTCCTTGCCTTTCCGTGCATTGCCTAGCTTGCGTTGTCGTGCCTTAGCCTTGTTTCCCCTTGCCGTGCCGTGCCTATTTTTACACTTGCCTTGCCTTCCATTGCTTCCGTTACTCGTTCCTTGCCTAGCCGTGCACTGCCTAGCTTTGCGTTGTCGTGCCTTAGCCTTGCCTCGCCTGACAGAGCCTTGCCTTGCGTTACCCTTTCCTTGCCTGGCCCTGCATTGCCTAGCCGTGCGTTGCCGTGCCTTAGCCTTGTTTCCCCTTGCCGTGGCGTTCCGTCCCTTACTCTTAACTTGCCTTGCTTTCCCTAGCCTTCCTTGCCTTCCGTTACTCTTTGCTTACCTTCCGTGCATTGCCTAGCCTTGCGTTGTCGTGCCTTAGCCTTGCCTCGCTTGACCGTGCCTTGCCTTGCGTTACCCTCTCCTTCCCTTGCCTTGCTTTGCCTAGCCGTGCGTTGTCGTGCATTAGCCTTGCCTTGCCTCACCGTGCCTTCCCTTGCGTTACCATTTCCTTGCCTTGCCGTGCTTTGCCTAGCCTTGCGTTGTCGTGCCTTAGCCTTGTTTCCCCTTGCCGTGCCGTTCCTTCCGTTACTCTTGCCTTTCCTTGCTTTCCCTTGCATTCCTTATATTCCGTTACTCTTTCCTTGCCTTGCCGTGCATTGCCTAGCCTTCCATTGTCGTGCATTAGCCTTGCATCTTCCTGACCGTGCCTTGCCTTGCGTTACCCTTTCCTTGCCTTGCCGTGCATTGCTTAGCTTGCGTTGTCGTGCCTTAGCCTTGTTTCCCCTTGCCGTGCCGTTCCTTCCGTTACCCTTGCCTTGCCTTGCTTTCCCTTGCCTTTCTTGCCTTCCGTTACTCTTTGCTTGCCTTCCGTGCATTGCCTAGCCTTGCGTTTTCGTGCCTTAGCCTTGCCTTGCCTCACCGTGCCTTGCTGGCGTTACCCTTTCCTTGCCTTGCCGTGCATTGCCTAGCCTTGCGTTGTCGTGCCTTAGCCTTGCTTCCCCTTTCCGTGCCGTTCCTTCCGTTACTCTTGCCTTGCCTTGCTTTGCCTTGCCTTACTTTCCTTCCGTTACTCTTTCCTTGCCTAGCCGTGCATTGCCTAGCCTTGCGTTGTCGTGCCTTAGCGTTGCCTCGCCTGACCGTGACTTCCCTTGCGTTACCCTTTCCTTGCCTTGCCGTGCATTGCCTAGACGTGCGTTGTTGTGCATTAGCCTTGCCTTTCCTCACCGTGCCTTGCCTTGCGTTACCCTTTCCTTGCCTTGCCGTGCATTGCCTACCTTGCGTTGTCGTGCCTTACCCTTGTTTCCCCTTGCCGTGCCGTGCCTTTTGTTGCACTTGCCTTGCCTTGCTTTGCCTTGCCTTCCTTTCCTTCTGTTACTCTTTCCTTGCCTAGCCGTGCACTGCCTAACCTTGCGTTGTCGTGCATTAGCCTTGCCTCGACTGACCGTGCCTTGCCTTGCGTTACCCTTTCCTTGCCTTGCCGTGCATTGCCTAGCCTTGCGTTGTCGTGCCTTAGCCTTGCTTCCCCTTGCCGTGCCGTTTATTCCGTTACTCTTGCCTTGCCTTGCTTTCCCTTGCATTCCTTGCCTTCCGTTACTCTTTCCTTTCCTTGCCGTGCATTGCCTAGCCTTGCGTTGTCGTGCATTAGCCTTGCCTTGCCTGACCGTGCCTTCCCTTGCGTTACCCTTTGCCTTGCTATGCATTGCCTAGCTTGCGTTGTCATTCCTTAGCCCTGTTTCCCCTGGCCGTGCCGTTCGTTCCCTTACCCTTGCCTTGCCTTGCTTTCCCTTGCCTTCCTTGCCTTCCGTTACTCTTTGCTTACCTTCCGTGCATTGCCTAGCCTTGCGTTGTCGTGCATTAGCCTTGCCTCGCCTGACAGTGCCTTGCCTTGCGTTACCCTTTCCTTGCCTTGCCGTGCATTGCCTAGCCGTGCGTTGTCGTGCATTAGCCTTGCCTTGCCTCACCGTGCCTTGCCTTGCGTTACCCTTTCCTTGCCTTGCCGTGCATTGCCTAGCTTGCGTTGTCGTGCCTTACCCTTGTTTCCCCTTGCCGTGCCGTGCCTTTTGTTTCACATGCCTTGCATTGCTTTGCCTTGCCTTCCTTTCCTTCTGTTACGCTTTCCTTGCCTAGCCGTGCACTGCCAAGCCTTGCGTTGTCGTGCATTAGACTTGCCTCGACTGACCGTGCCTTGCCTTGCGTTAGCTTCTCCTTCCCTTGCCTTGCTTTGCCTAGCCTTGCGTTGTCGTGCTTTAGCTTTTCCTCGCCTGACAGTGCCTTTCCTTGCGTTACCCTTTCCTTGCCTTGCCGTGCATTGCCTAGCCGTGCGTTGTCGTGCATTAGCCTTGCCTTGCCTCACCGTGCCTTGCCTTGCGTTACCCTTTCCTTGCCTTACCGTGCATTGCCTAGCTTGCGTTGTCGTGCCTTACCCTTGTTTCCCCTTGCCGTGCCGTGCCTTTAGTTTCACTTGCCTTGCATTGGTTTGCCTTGCCTTCCTTTCCTTATGTTACTCTTTCCTTGCCTAGCCTTGCACTGCCAAGCCTTGCGTTGTCGTGCATTAGCCTTGCCTCGACTGACCGTGCCTTGCCTTGCGTTACCCTTTCCTTGCCTTTCCGTGCATTGCCTAGCTTGCGTTGTCGTGCCTTACCCTTGTTTCCCCTTGCCGTGCCGTGCCTATTTGTTACACTTGCCTTGCCTTGCATTGCTTCCGTTACTCGTTCCTTGCCTAGCCGTGCACTGCCTAGCTTTGCGTTGTCGTGCCTTAGCCTTGCCTCGCCTGACAGAGCCTTGCCTTGCGTTACCCTTTCCTTGCCTGGCCCTGCATTGCCTAGCCGTGCGTTGCCGTGCCTTAGCCTTGTTTCCCCTCCCGTGCCGTTCCTTCCGTTACCCTTGCCATGCCTTGCTTTCCCTTGCCTTCCTTGCCTTCCGTTACTCTTTGCTTGCCTTCCCTGCATTGCCTAGCCTTGCGTTGTCGTGCATTAGCCTTGCCTTGCCTGACCGTGCCTTGCCTTGCGTTACCCTTTCCTTGCCTTGCCGTGCATTGCCTAGCTTGCGTTGTCGTGCCTTACCCTTGTTTCCCCTGGCCGTGCCGTTCCTTCCCTTACCCTTAACTTGCCTTGCTTTCCCTTGCCTTCCTTGCCTTCCGTTACTCTTTGCTTACCTCCGTGCATTGCCTAGCCTTGCGTTGTCGTGCATTAGCCTTGCCTCGCCTGACAGTGCCTTGCCTTGCGTTACCCTTTCCTTGCCTTGCCGTGCATTGCCTAGCTTGCGTTGTCGTGCCTTACCCTTGTTTCCCCTTGCCGTGCCGTGCATTTTGTTTCACATGCCTTGCATTGCTTTGCCTTGCCTTCCTTTCCTTCTGTTACGCTTTCCGTGCCTAGCCGTGCACTGCCAAGTCTTGCGTTGTCGTGCATTAGCCTTGCCTCGACTGACCGTGCCTTGCCTTGCGTTACCCTTTCCTTGCCTTGCCGTGCATTGCCTAGCTTGCGTTGTCGGGCCTTAGCCTTGTTTCCCCTTGCCGTGCCGTGCCTTTTGTTTCACTTGCCTTGCATTGCTTTGCCTTGCCTTCCTTTCCTTCTGTTACGCTTTCCTTGCCTAGCCGTGCACTGCCAAGCCTTGCGTTGTCGTGCATTAGACTTGCCTCGACTGACCGTGCCTTGCCTTGCGTTAGCTTCTCCTTCCCTTGCCTTGCTTTGCCTAGCCTTGCGTTGTCGTGCATTAGCCTTGCCTCGCCTGACAGTGCCTTGCCTTGCGTTACCCTTTCCTTGCCTTGCCGTGCATTGCCTAGCCTTGCGTTGTCGTGCCTTAGCCTTGTTTCCCCTTGCCGGGCCGTGCCTTTTGTTACACTTGCCTTGCCTTGCTTTGCCTTGCCTTCCTTTCCTTCTGTTACTCTTTCCTTGCCTAGCCGTGCACTGCCTAGCTTGCGTTGTCGTGCCTTAGCCTTGTTTCCCCTTGACCGTGCCGTGCCTATTGTTACACTTGCCTTGCCTTGCTTTGCCTTGCCTTCCTTTCCTTCTGTTACTCTTTCCTTGCCTTTCCGTGCATTGCCTAGCTTGCGTTGTCGTGCCTTAGCCTTGTTTCCCCTTGCCGTGCCGTGCCTTTTGTTGCACTTGCCTTGCCTTGCTTTGCCTTGCCTTCCTTTCCTTCTGTTACTCTTTCCTTGCCTAGCCGTGCACTGCCTAGCCTTGCGTTGTCGTGCATTAGCCTTGCCTCGACTGACCGTGCCTTGCCTTGCGTTACCCTTTCCTTGCCTTGCCGTGCATTGCCTAGCTTGCGTTGTCGTGCCTTAGCCTTGTTTCCCCTTGCCGTGCCGTTCCTTCCCTTACACTTGCCTTGCCTTGCTTTCCCTTGCATTCCTTGCCTTCCGTTACTCTTCCTTTGCCTTACCGTGCATTGCCTAGCCTTGCATTGTCGTGCATTAGCCTTGCCTTGCCTGACCGTGCCTTGCCTTGCGTTACCCTTTCCTTGCCTTGCCGTGCATTGCCTAGCTTGCGTTGTCATACCTTAGCCCTGTTTCCCCTGGCCGTGCCGTTCGTTCCCTTACCCTTGCCTTGCCTTGCTTTCCCTTGCCTTCCTTGCCTTCCGTTACTCTTTGCTTACCTTCCGTGCATTGCCTAGCCTTGCGTTGTCGTGCATTAGCCTTGCCTCGCCTGACAGTGCCTTGCCTTGCGTTACCCTTTCCTTGCCTTGCCGTGCATTGCCTAGCCGTGCGTTGTCGTGCATTAGCCTTGCCTTGCCTCACCGTGCCTTGCCTTGCGTTACACTTTCCTTGCCTTACCGTGCATTGCCTAGCTTGCGTTGTCGTGCCTTACCCTTGTTTCCCCTTGCCGTGCCGTGCCTTTTGTTTCACTTGCCTTGCATTGGTTTGCCTTGCCTTCCTTTCCTTATGTTACTCTTTCCTTGCCTAGCCTTGCACTGCCAAGCCTTGCGTTGTCGTGCATTAGCCTTGCCTCGACTGACCGTGCCTTGCCTTGCGTTACCCTTTCCTTGGCTTGCCGTGCATTGCCTAGCTTGCGTTGTCGTGCCTTACCCTTGTTTCCCCTTGCCGTGCCGTGCCTTTTGTTACACTTGCCTTGCCTTGCTTTGCCTTGCCTTCCTTTCCTTCTGTTACTCTTTCCTTGCCTAGCCGTGCACTGCCTAGCTTGCGTTGTCGTGCCTTAGCCTTGTTTCCCCTTGCCGTGCCGTGCCTATTGTTACACTTGCCTTGCCTTGCTTTGCCTTGCCTTCCTTTCCTTCTGTTACTCTTTCCTTGCCTTTCCGTGCATTGCCTAGCTTGCGTTGTCGTGCCTTAGCCTTGTTTCCCCTTGCCGTGCCGTGCCTATTGTTACACTTGCCTTGCCTTGCTTTGCCTTGCCTTCCATTCCTTCCGTTACTCGTTCCTTGCCTAGCCGTGCCCTCCCTAGCTTTGCGTGGTCGTGCCTTACCCTTGCCTCGCCTGACCGTGACTTCCCTTGCGTTACCCTTTCCTTGCTTTGCCGTGCATTGCCTAGCCGTGCATTGTCGTGCCTTAGCCTTGTTTCACCTTGCCGTAGCCTTGCTTGCGTTGCCTTGCTTTGCCTTGCCTTCCTTGCCTTCCGTTACTCTTTGCTTGCCTTCCGTGCATTGCGTAGCCTTGCGTTGTCGTGCCGTAGCCTTTTTTTGACCTTGCCATAGCCTTGCTTGCGTTACCTTGCTTTGCCTTGCACTCCTTGCCTTCCGTTACTCTTTGCTTGCCTTCCGTGCATTGCCTAGCCTTGCGTTTTCGTGCCTTAGCCTTGTCTCGCCTGACCCTGCCTTGCCTTGCGTTACCCTTTCCTTGCCTTTCCGTGCATTGCCTAGCTTGCGTTGTCGTGCCTTAGCCTTGTTTCCCCTTGCCGTGCCGTGCCTATTTTTACACTTGCCTTGCCTTCCATTGCTTCCGTTACTCGTTCCTTGCCTAGCCGTGCACTGCCTAGCTTTGCGTTGTCGTGCCTTAGCCTTGCCTCGCCTGACAGAGCCTTGCCTTGCGTTACCCTTTCCTTGCCTAGCCCTGCATTGCCTAGCCGTGCGTTGCCGTGACTTCGCCGTGTTTCCCCTTGCCGTGCCGTTCCTTCCGTTACCCTTGCCATGCCTTGCTTTCCCTTGCCTTCCTTGCCTTCCGTTACTCTTTGCTTGCCTTCCCTGCATTGCGTAGCCTTGCGTTGTCGTGCATTAGCCTTGCCTTGCCTCACCGTGCCTTGCCTTGCGTTACCCTTTCCTTGCCTTGCCGTGCATTGCCTAGCTTGCGTTGTCGTGCCTTAGCCTTGTTTCCCCTGGCCGTGCCGTTTCTTCCCTTACCCTTAACTTGCCTTGCTTTCCCTTGCCTTCCTTGCCTTCCGTTACTCTTTGCTTACCTCCGTGCATTGCCTAGCCTTGCGTTGTCGTGCATTAGCCTTGCCTCGCCTGACAGTGCCTTGCCTTGCGTTACCCTTTCCTTGCCTTGCCGTGCATTGCCTAGCTTGCGTTGTCGTGCCTTACCCTTGTTTCCCCTTGCCGTGCCGTGCATTTTGTTTCACATGCCTTCCATTGCTTTGCCTTGCCTTCCTTTCCTTCTGTTACGCTTTCCGTGCCTAGCCGTGCACTGCCAAGCCTTGCGTTGTCGTGCATTAGCCTTGCCTCGACTGACCGTGCCTTGCCTTGCGTTGCCCTTTCCTTGCCTTGCCGTGCATTGCCTAGCTTGCGTTGTCGGGCCTTAGCCTTGTTTCCCCTTGCCGTGCCGTGCCTTTTGTTTCACTTGCCTTGCATACCTTTGCCTTGCCTTCCTTTCCTTCTGTTACGCTTTCTATGCCTAGCCGTGCACTGCCAAGCCTTGCGTTGTCGTGCATTAGACTTGCCTCGACTGACCGTGCCTTGCCTTGCGTTAGCTTCTCCTTCCCTTGCCTTGCTTTGCCTAGCCTTGCGTTGTCGTGCATTAGCCTTGCCTCGCCTGACAGTGCCTTGCCTTGCGTTACCCTTTCCTTGCCTTGCCGTGCATTGCCTAGCCGTGCGTTGTCGTGCATTAGCCTTGTTTCCCCTTGCCGGGCCGTGCCTTTTGTTACACTTGCCTTGCCTTGCTTTGCCTTGCCTTCCTTTCCTTCTGTTACTCTTTCCTTGCCTAGCCGTGCACTGCCTAGCTTGCGTTGTCGTGCCTTAGCCTTGTTTCCCCTTGCCGTGCCGTGCCTTTTGTTACACTTGCCTTGCATTGCTTTGCCTTGCCTTCCTTTCCTTCTGTTACCCTTTCCTTGCCTTGCCGTGCATTGCCTAGCTTGCGTTGTCATGCCTTAGCCCTGTTTCCCCTGGCCGTGCCGTTCCTTCCCTTACCCTTAACTTGCCTTGCTTTCCCTTGCCTTCCTTGCCTTCCGTTACTCTTTGCTTACCTTCCGTGCATTGCCTAGCCTTCCGTTGTCGTGCATTAGCCTTGCCTCGCCTGACAGTGCCTTGCCTTGCGTTACCCTTTCCTTGCCTTGCCGTGCATTGCCTAGCCGTGCGTTGTCGTGCATTAGCCTTGCCTTGCCTCAACGTGCCTTGCCTTGCGTTACCCTTTCCTTGCCTTGCCGTGCATTGCCTAGCTTGCGTTGTCGTGCCTTAGCCTTGTTTCCCCTTGCCGTGCATTGCTTTGCCTTGCCTTCCTTTCCTTCTGTTACGCTTTCCTTGCCTAGCCGTGCACTGCCAAGCCTTGCGTTGTCGTGCATTAGACTTGCCTCGACTGACCGTGCCTTGCCTTGCGTTAGCTTCTCCTTCCCTTGCCTTGCTTTGCCTAGCCTTGCGTTGTCGTGCATTAGCCTTGCCTCGACTGTCCGTGCCTTGCCTTGCGTTACCCTTTCCTTGCCTTGCCGTGCATTGCCTAGCTTGCGTTGTCGTGCCTTAGCCTTGTTTCCCCTTGCCGTGCCGTTCCTTCCGTTACTCTTGCCTTGCCTTGCTTTCCCTTGCATTCCTTGCCTTCCGTTACTCTTTCCTTGCCTTGCCGTGAATTGCCTAGCCTTGCGTTGTCGTGCATTAGCCTTACTTTGCCTGACCGAGCCTTGCCTTGCGTTACCCTTTCCTTGCTTTGCCGTGCATTGCCTAGCTTGCGTTGTCGTGCCTTAGCCTTGTTTCCCCTTTCCGTGCCGTTCCTTCCCTTACCCTTGCCTTGCCTTGCTTTCCCTTGCCTTTCTTGCTTTCCGTTACTCTTTGCTTGCCTTCCGTGCACTGCCTAGCCTTGCGTTTTCCTGCCTTAGCCTTGTCTTGCCTCACCGTGCCTTGCCTTGCGTTACCCTTTCCTTGCCTTGCCGTGCATTGCCTAGCCTTGCGTTGTCGTGCCTTAGCCTTGCTTCCCCTTGCCGTGCCGTTCCTTCCGTTACTTTTGCCTTGCCTTGCTTTCCCTTGCATTCCTTGCCTTCCGTTACTCTTTCCTTGCCTTGCCGTGCATTGCCTAGCCTTGCGTTTTCGTGCATTAGCCTTGCCTTGCCTGACCGTGACTTGCCTTGCGTTACCCTTTCCTTGCCTTGCCGTGCATTGCCTAGCTTGCGTTGTCATGCCTTAGCCCTGTTTCCCCTTGACGTGCCGTTCCTTCCCTTACCCTTAACTTGCCTTGCTTTTCCTTGCCTTCCTTGCCTTCCGTTACTCTTTGCTTGCCTTCCGTGCACTGCCTAGCCTTGCGTTTTCGTGCCTTAGCCTTGCCTTGCCTCACCGTGCCTTGCCTTGCGTTACAATTTCCTTGCCTGGCCGTGCATTGCCTAGCCGTGCGTAGCCGTGCCTTAGCCTTGTTTCCCCTTGCCGAGCCGTTCCTTCCGTTAACCTTGCCTTGCCTTGCTTTCCCTTGCCTTCCTTGCCTTCCGTTACTCTTTGCTTGCCTTACCTGCATTGCCTAGCCTTGCGTTGTCGTGCCTTAGCCTTGCCTCGCCTGACCGTGACTTCCCTTGCGTTACCCTTTCCTTACCTTGCCGTGCATTGCCTAGCCGTGCGTTGTTGTGCATTAGCCTTGCCTTGCCTCACCGTGCCTTGCCTTGCGTTACCCTTTCCTTGCCTTGCCGTGCATTGCCTAGCTTGCGTTGTCGTGCCTTACCCTTGTTTCCCCTTGCCGTGCCGTGCTTTTTGTTTCACTTGCCTTGCATTGCTTTGCCTTGCGTTCCTTTCCTTCTGTTACGCTTTCCGTGCCTAGCCGTGCACTGCCAAGCCTTGCGTTGTCGTGCATTAGCCTTGCCTCGACTGACCTTGCCTTGCCTTGCGTTAGCTTCTCCTTCCCTTGCCTTGCTTTGCCTAGCCTTGCGTTGTCGTGCATTAGCCTTGCCTCGCCTGACAGTGCCTTGCCTTGCGTTACCCTTTCCTTGCCTTGCCGTGCATTGCCTAGCCGTGCGTTGTCGTGCATTAGCCTTGTTTCCCCTTGCCGGGCCGTGCATTTTGTTACACTTGCCTTGCCTTGCTTTGCCTTGCCTTCCTTTCCTTCTGTTACTCTTTCCTTGCCTAGCCGTGCACTGCCTAGCTTGCGTTGTCGTGCCTTAGCCTTGTTTCCCCTTGGCGTGCCGTGCCTATTGTTACACTTGCCTTGCCTTGCTTTGCCTTGCCTTCCTTTCCTTCTGTTACTCTTTCCGTGCCTTTCCGTGCATTGCCTAGCATGCGTTGTCGTGCCTTAGCCTTGTTTCCCCTTGCCGTGCCATGCCTTTTGTTACACTTGCCTTGCCTTGCTTTGCCTTGCCTTCCTTTCCTTCTGTTACTCTTTCCTTGCCTAGCCGTGCACTGCCTAGCCTTGCGTTGTCGTGCATTAGCCTTGCCTCGACTGACCGTGCCTTGCCTTGCGTTACCCTTTCCTTGCCTTGCCGTGAATTGCCTAGCTTGCGTTGTCGTGCCTTAGCCTTGTTTCCCCTTGCCGTGCCGTTCCTTCCCTTACACTTGCCTTGCCTTGCTTTCCCTTGCATTCCTTGCCTTCCGTTACTCTTCCTTTGCCTTACCGTGCATTGCCTAGCCTTGCGTTGTCGTGCATTAGCCTTGCCTTGCCTGACCGTGCCTTGCCTTGCGTTACCCTTTCCTTGCCTTGCCGTGCATTGCCTAGCTTGCGTTGTCATACCTTAGCCCTGTTTCCCCTGGCCGTGCCGTTCGTTCCCTTACCCTTGCCTTGCCTTGCTTTCCCTTGCCTTCCTTGCCTTCCGTTACTCTTTGCTTACCTTCCGTGCATTGCCTAGCCTTGCGTTGTCGTGCATTAGCCTTGCCTCGCCTGACAGTGCCTTGCCTTGCGTTACCCTTTCCTTGCCTTGCCGTGCATTGCCTAGCTTGCGTTGTCGTGCCTTACCCTTGTTTCCCCTTGCCGTGCCGTGCCTTTTGTTTCACATGCCTTGCATTGCTTTGCCTTGCCTTCCTTTCCTTCTGTTACGCTTTCCTTGCCTAGCCGTGCACTGCCAAGCCTTGCGTTGTCTATTCGCCTTGTGCACCGTGCCTTGCCTTGCGTTAGCTTCTCCTTCCCTTGCTTGCTTTGCCTAGCCTTGCGTTGTCGTGCTTTAGCCTTTCCTCGCCTGACAGTGCCTTTCCTTGCGTTACCCTTTCCTTGCCTTGCCGTGCATTGCCTAGCTTGCGTTGTCGTGCCTTAGCCTTGTTTCCCCTTGCCGTGCCGTGCCTTTTGTTACACTTGCCTTGCCTTGCTTTGCCTTGCCTTCCATTCCTTCCGTTACTCGTTCCTTGCCTAGCCGTGCACTGCCTAGCCTTGCGTTGTCGTGCATTAGCCTTGCCTTGCCTGACCGTGCCTTGCCTTGCGTTACCCTCTCCTTCCCTTGCCTTGCTTTGCCTAGCCGTGCGTTGTCGTGCATTAGCCTTGCCTTGCCTCACCGTGCCTTCCCTTGCGTTACCATTTCCTTGCCTTGCCGTGCTTTGCCTAGCCTTGCGTTGTCGTGCCTTAGCCTTGTTTCCCCTTGCCGTGCCGTTCCTTCCGTTACTCTTGCCTTGCCTTGCTTTCCCTTGCATTCCTTAAATTCCGTTACTCTTTCCTTGCCTTGCCGTGCATTGCCTAGCCTTCCGTTGTCGTGCATTAGCCTTGCATTTCCTGACCGTGCCTTGCCTTGCGTTACCCTTTCCTTGCCTTGCCGTGCATTGCTTAGCTTGCGTTGTCGTGCCTTAGCCTTGTTTCCCCTTGCCGTGCCGTTCCTTCCCTTACCCTTGCCTTGCCTTGCTTTCCCTTGCCTTTCTTGCCTTCCGTTACACTTTGCTTGCCTTCCGTGCATTGCCTAGCCTTGCGTTTTCCTGCCTTAGCCTTGCCTTGCCTCACCGTGCCTTGCTGGCGTTACCCTTTCCTTGCCTTGCCGTGCATTGCCTAGCCTTGCGTTGTCGTGCCTTAGCCTTGCTTCCCCTTGCCGTGCCGTTCCTTCCGTTACTCTTGCCTTGCCTTGCTTTGCCTTGCCTTCCTTTCCTTCCGTTACTCTTTCCTTCCCTAGCCGTGCATTGCCTAGCCTTGCGTTGTCGTGCCTTAGCGTTGCCTCGCCTGACCGTGACTTCCCTTGCGTTACCTTTTCCTTGCCTTGCCGTGCATTGCCTAGACGTGCGTTGTTGTGCATTAGCCTTGCCTTTCCTCACCGTTACTTGCCTTGCGTTTCCCTTTCCTTGCCTTGCCGTGCATTGCCTACCTTGCGTTGTAGTGCCTTACCCTTGTTTGCCCTTGCCGTGCCGTGCCTTTTGTTGCACTTGCCTTGCCTTGCTTTGCCTTGCCTTCCTTTCCTTCTGTTACTCTTTCCTTGCCTAGCCGTGCACTGCCTAACCTTGCGTTGTCGTGCATTAGCCTTGCCTCGACTGACCGTGACTTGCCTTGCGTTACCCTTTCCTTGCCTTGCCGTGCATTGCCTAGCTTGCGTTGTCGTGCCTTAGCCTTGTTTCCCCTTGACGTACCGTTCCTTCCCTTACCCTTGCCTTGCCTTGCTTTCCCTTGCCTTTCTTGCCTTCCGTTACTCTTTGCTTGCCTTCCGTGCATTGCCTAGCCTTGCGTTTTCGTTCCTTAGCCTTGCCTTGCCTCACCGTGCCTTGCCTTGCGTTACCCTTTCCTTGCATTGCCGTGCATTGCCTAGCCTTGCGTTGTCGTGCCTTAGCCTTGCTTCCCCTTGCCGTGCCGTTCCTTCCGTTACTCTTGCCTTGCCTTGCTTTCCCTTGCATTCCTTGCCTTCCGTTACTCTTTCCTTGCCTTGCCGTGCATTGCCTAGCCTTGCGTTGTCGTGCATTAGCCTTACCTTGCCTGACCGTGCCTTGCCTTGCGTTACCCTTTCCTTGCTTTGCCGTGCATTGCCTAGCCGTGCGTTGTCGTGCCTTAGCCTTGTTTCACCTTGCCGTAGCCTTGCTTGCGTTTCCTTGCTTTGCCTTGCCTTCCTTGCCTTCCGTTACTCTTTGCTTGCCTTCCGTGCATTGCCTAGCCTTGCGTTTTCGTGCCTTAGCCTTGTCTCGCCTGACCCTGCCTTGCCTTGCGTTACCCTTTCCTTGCCTTTCCGTGCATTGCCTAGCTTGCGTTGTCGTGCCTTAGCCTTGTTTCCCCTTGCCGTGCCGTGCCTTTTGTTACACTTGCCTTGCCTTGCTTTGCCTTGCCTTCCATTGCTTCCGTTACTCGTTCCTTTCCTAGCCGTGCACTGCCTAGCTTTGCGTTGTCGTGCCTTAGCCTTGCCTCTCCTGACAGAGCCTTGCCTTGCGTTACCCTTTCCTTGCCTGGCCCTGCATTGCCTAGCCGTGCGTTGCCGTGCCTTAGCCTTGTTTCCCCTTGCCGTGCCGTTCCTTCCGTTACCCTTGCCATGCCTTGCATTCCCTTGCCTTCCTTGCCTTCCGTTACTCTTTGCTTGCCTTCCCTGCATTGCCTAGCCTTTCGTTGTCGTGCCTTAGTATTGCCTCGCCTGACCGTGACTTCCCTTGCGTTACCCTTTCCTTGCCTTGCCGTGCATTGCCTAGACGTGCGTTGTTGTGCATTAGCCTTGCCTTGCCTCACCGTGCCTTGCCTTGCGTTACCCTTTCCTTGCCTTGCCGTGCATTGCCTACCTTGCGTTGTCGTGCCTTACCCTTGTTTCCCATTGCCGTGCCGTGCCTTTTGTTATACTTGCCTTGCCTTGCTTTGCCTTGCCTTCCTTTCCTTCTGTTACTCTTTCCTTGCCTAGCCGTGCACTGCCTAGCCTTGCGTTGTCGTGCATTAGCCTTGCCTCGACTGACCGTGCCTTGCCTTGCGTTACCCTTTCCTTGCCTTGCCGTGCATTGCCTAGCTTGCGTTGTCGTGCCTTACCCTTGTTTCCCCTTGCCGTGCCGTGCCTTTAGTTTCACTTGCCTTGCATTGGTTTGCCTTGCCTTCCTTTCCTTATGTTACTCTTTCCGTGCCTAGCCTTGCACTGCCAAGCCTTGCGTTGTCGTGCATTAGCCTTGCCTCGACTGACCGTGCCTAGCCTTGCGTTACCCTTTCCTTGCCTTGCCGTGCATTGCCTAGCTTGCATTGTCGTGCCTTACCCTTGTTTCCCCTTGCCGTGCCGTGCCTTTTGTTACACTTGCCTTGCCTTGCTTTGCCTTGCCTTCCTTTCCTTCTGTTACTCTTTCCTTGCCTAGCCGTGCACTGACTAGCTTGCGTTGTCGTGCCTTAGCCTTGTTTCCCCTTCCCGTGCCGTGCCTTTTGTTACACTTGCCTTGCCTTGCTTTGCCTTGCCTTCCATTCCTTCCGTTACTCGTTCCTTGCCTAGCCGTGCCCTGCCTAGCTTTGCGTTGTCGTGCCTTAGCCTTGCCTCGCCTGACAGAGCCTTGCCTTGCGTTACCCTTTCCTTGCCTGGCCATGCATTGCCTAGCTGTGCGTTGCCGTGCCTTAGCCTTGTTTCCCCTTGCCGTGCCGTTCCTTCCGTTACCCTTGCCATGCCTTGCTTTCCCTTGACTTCCTTGCCTTCCGTTACTCTTTGCTTGCCTTCCCTGCATTGCCTAGCCTTGCGTTGTCGTGCCTTAGCCTTGCCTCGCCTGACCGTGACTTCCCTTGCGTTACCCTTTCCTTGCTTTGCCGTGCATTGCCTAGCCGTGCATTGTCGTGCCTTAGCCTTGTTTCACCTTGCCGTAGCCTTGCTTGCGTTGCGTTGCTTTGCCTTGCCTTCCTTACCTTCCGTTACTCTTTGCTTGCCTTCCGTGCATTGCGTAGCCTTGCGTTGTCGTGCCGTAGCCTTTTTTTGACCTTGCCATAGCCTTGCTTGCGTTACCTTGCTTTGCCTTGCACTCCTTGCCTTCCGTTACTCTTTGCTTGCCTTCCGTGCATTGCCTAGCCTTGCGTTTTCGTTCCTTAGCCTTGTCTCGCCTGACCCTGCCTTGCCTTGCGTTACCCTTTCCTTGCCTTTCCGTGCATTGCCTAGCTTGCGTTGTCGTGCCTTAGCCTTGTTTCCCCTTGCCGTGCCGTGCCTATTTTTACACTTGCCTTGCCTTCCATTGCTTCCGTTACTCGTTCCTTGCCTAGCCGTGCACTGCCTAGCTTTGCGTTGTCGTGCCTTAGCCTTGCCTCGCCTGACAGAGCCTTGCCTTGCGTTACCCTTTCCTTGCCTGGCCCTGCATTGCCTAGCCGTGCGTTGCCGTGCCTTAGCCTTGTTTCCCCTCCCGTGCCGTTCCTTCCGTTACCCTTGCTATGCCTTGCTTTCCCTTGACTTCCTTGCCTTCCGTTACTCTTTGCTTGCCTTCCCTGCATTGCCTAGCCTTGCGTCGTCGTGCATTAGCCTTGCCTTTCCTGACCGTGCCATGCCTTGCGTTACCCTTTCCTTGCCTTGCCGTGCATTGCCTAGCTTGCGTTGTCGTGCCTTAGCCTTGTTTCCCCTGGCCGTGCCGTTGCTTCCCTTACCCTTAACTTGCCTTGCTTTCCCTTGCCTTCCTTGCCTTCGGTTACTCTTTGCTTACCTCCGTGCATTGCCTAGCCTTGCGTTGTCGTGCATTAGCCTTGCCTCGCCTGACAGTGCCTTGCCTTGCGTTACCCTTTCCTTGCCTTGCCGTGCATTGCCTAGCTTGCGTTGTCGTGCCTTACCCTTGTTTCCCCTTGCCGTGCCGTGCATTTTGTTTCACATGCCTTGCATTGCTTTGCCTTGCCTTCCTTTCCTTCTATTACGCTTTCCTTGCCTAGCCGTGCACTGCCAAGCCTTGCGTTCTCGTGCATTAGCCTTGCCTCGACTGACCGTGCCTTGCCTTGCGTTACCCTTTCCTTGCCTTGCCGTGCATTGCCTAGCTTGCGTTGTCGTGCCTTAGCCTTGTTTCCCCTTGCCGTGCCGTGCCTTTTGTTTCACTTGCCTTGCATTGCTTTGCCTTGCCTTCCTTTCCTTCTGTTACGCTTTCCTTGCCTAGCCGTGCACTGCCAAGCCTTGCGTTGTCGTGCATTAGACTTGGCTCGACCGACCGTGCCTTGCCTTGCGTTAGCTTCTCCTTCCCTTGCCTTGCTTTGCCTAGCCTTGCGTTGTCGTGCATTAGCCTTGCCTCGCCTGACAGTGCCTTGCCTTGCGTTACCCTTTCCTTGCCTTGCCGTGCATTGCCTAGCCGTGCGTTGTCGTGCATTAGCCTTGATTCCGCTTGCCGTGCCGTGCCTTTTGTTACACTTGCCTTGCCTTGCTTTGCCTTGCCTTCCTTTCCTTCTGTTACTCTTTCCTTGCCTAGCCGTGCACTGCCTAGCTTGCGTTGTCGTGCCTTAGCCTTGTTTCCCCTTGCCGTGCCGTGCCTATTGTTACACTTGCCTTGCCTTGCTTTGCCTTGCCTTCCTTTCCGTCTGTTACTCTTTCCTTGCCTTTCCGTGCATTGCCTAGCTTGCGTTGTCGTGGCTTAGCCTTGTTTCCCCTTGCCGTGCCGTGCCTTTTGTTACACTTGCCTTGCCTTGCTTTGCCGTGCACTGCCTAGCCTTGCGTTGTCGTGCATTAGCCTTGCCTCGACTGACCGTGCCTTGCCTTTCCTTACCCTTTCCTTGCCTTGCCGTGCATTGCCTAGCTTGCGTTGTCGTGCCTTAGCCTTGTTTCCCCTTGCCGTGCCGTTCCTTCCCTTACAGTTGCATTGCCTTGCTTTCCCTTGCATTCCTTGCCTTCCGTTACTCTTCCCTTGCCTTCCCGTGCATTGCCTAGCCTTGCGTTGTCGTGCATTAGCCTTGCCTTACCTGACCGTGCCTTGCCTTGCGTTACCCTTTCCTTGCCTTGCCGTGCATTGCCTAGCTTGCGTTGTCATACCTTAGCCCTGTTTCCCCTGGCCGTGCCGTTCCTTCCCTTACCCTTAACTTGCCTTGCTTTCCCTTGCCTTCCTTGCCTTCCGTTACTCTTTGCTTACCTTCCGTGCATTGCCTAGCCTTGCGTTGTCGTGCATTAGCCTTGCCTCGCCTGACAGTGTCTTGCCTTGCGTTACCCTTTCCTTGCCTTGCCGTGCATTGCCTAGCCGTGCGTTGTCGTGCATTAGCCTTGCCTTGCCTCATCGTCCCTTGCCTTCCGTTACCCTTTCCTTGCCTTGCCGTGCATTGCCTAGCTTGCGTTGTCGTGCCTTACCCTTGTTTCCCCTTGCCGTGCCGTGCCTTTTTCTTTCACATGCCTTGCATTGCTTTGCCTTGCCTTCCTTTCCTTCTGTTACGCTTTCCTTGCCTAGCCGTGCACTGCCAAGCCTTGCGTTGTCGTGCCTTAGCCTTGCCTCGCCTGACCGTGACTTCCCTTGCGTTACCCTTTCCTTGCTTTGCCGTGCATTGCCTAGCCGTGCATTGTCGTGCCTTAGCCTTGTTTCACCTTGCCGTAGCCTTGCTTGCGTTGCGTTGCTTTGCCTTGCCTTCCTTGCTTTCCGTTACTCTTTGCTTGCCTTCCGTGCATTGCGTAGCCTTGCGTTGTCGTGCCGTAGCCTTTTTTTGACCTTGCCATAGCCTTGCTTGCGTTACCTTGCTTTGCCTTGCACTCCTTGCCTTCCGTTACTCTTTGCTTGCCTTCCGTGCATTGCCTAGCCTTGCGTTTTCGTTCCTTAGCCTTGTCTCGCCTGACCCTGCCTTGCCTTGCGTTACCCTTTCCTTGCCTTGCCGTGCATTGCCTAGCTTGCGTTGTCGTGCCTTAGCCTTGTTTCCCCTTGCCGTGCCGTGCCTATTTTTACACTTGCCTTGCCTTCCATTGCTTCCGTTACTCGTTCCTTGCCTAGCCGTGCACTGCCTAGTTTGCGTTGTCGTGCCTTAGCCTTGCCTCGCCTGACAGAGCCTTGCCTTGCGTTACCCTTTCCTTGCCTGGCCCTGCATTGCCTAGCCGTGCGTTGCCGTGCCTTAGCCTTGTTTCCCCTCCCGTGCCGTTCCTTCCGTTACCCTTGCCATGCCTTGCTTTCCCTTGACTTCCTTGCCTTCCGTTACTCTTTGCTTGCCTTCCCTGCATTGCCTAGCCTTGCGTCGTCGTGCATTAGCCTTGCCTTTCCTGACCGTGCCTTGCCTTGCGTTACCCTTTCCTTGCCTTGCCGTGCATTGCCTAGCTTGCGTTGTCGTGCCTTAGCCTTGTTTCCCCTTGCCGTGCCGTTGCTTCCCTTACCCTTAACTTGCCTTGCTTTCCCTTGCCTTCCTTGCCTTCCGTTACTCTTTGCTTACCTCTGTGCATTGCCTAGCCTTGCGTTGTCGTGCATTAGCCTTGCCTCGCCTGACAGTGCCTTGCCTTGCGTTACCCTTTCCTTGCCTTGCCGTGCATTGCCTAGCTTGCGTTGTCGTGCCTTAGCCTTGTTTCCCCTTGCCGTGCCGTGCCTTTTGTTTCACTTGCCTTGCATTGCTTTACCTTGCCTTCCTTTCCTTCTATTACGCTTTCCTGGCCGAGCCGTGCACTGCCAAGCCTTGCGTTGTCGTGCATTAGACTTGCCTCGACTGACCGTGCCTTGCCTTGCGTTAGCTTCTCCTTCCTTTGCCTTGCTTTGCCTAGCCTTGCGTTGTCGTGCATTAGCCTTGCCTCGCCTCACAGTGCCTTGCCTTGCGTTACCCTTTCCTTGCCTTGCCGTGCATTGCCTAGCCTTGCGTTGTCGTGCATTAGCCTTACCTTGCCTGACCGTGCCTTGCCTTGCGTTACCCTTTCCTTGCTTTGCCGTGCATTGCCTAGCCGTGCGTTGTCGTGCCTTAGCCTTGTTTCACCTTGCCGTGCCGTGCCCTTACCTTGCCTTGCCTTGCTTTGCCTTGCCTTCCTTTCCTTCCGTTACTCTTTCCTTGCCTTCCGTGCATTGCCTAGCCTTGCGTTGTCGTGCAGTAGCCTTTTTTTGACCTTGCCATAGCCTTGCTTGCGTTACCTTGCTTTGACTTGCACTCCTTGCCTTCCGTTACTCTTTGCTTGCCTTCCCTGCATTGCCTAGCCTTGCGTTGTCGTGCATTAGCCTTGCCTTGCCTGACCGTGCCTTGCCTTGCGTTACCCTTTCCTTGCCTTGCCGTGCATTGCCTAGCTGGCGTTGTCATGCCTTAGCCCTGTTTCCCCTGGCCGTGCCGTTCCTTCCCTTACCCTTAACTTGCCTTGCTTTCCCTTGCCTTCCTTGCCTTCCGTTACTCTTTGCTTACCTTCCGTGCATTGCCTAGCCTTGCGTTGTCGTGCATTAGCCTTGCCTCGCCTGACAGTGCCTTGCCTTGCGTTACCCTTTCCTTGACTTGCCGTGCATTGCCTAGCCGTGCGTTGTCGTGCATTAGCCTTGCCTTGCCTCACCGTGCCTTGCCTTGCGTTACCCTTTCCTTGCCTTGCCGTGCATTGCCTAGCTTGCGTTGTCGTGCCTTAGCCTTGTTTCCCCTTGCCGTGCCGTGCCTTTTGTTTCACTTGCCTTGCATTGCTTTGCCTTGCCTTCCTTTCCTTCTGTTACGCTTTCCTTGCCTAGCCGTGCACTGCCAAGCCTTGCGTTGTCGTGCATTAGCCTTGCCTCGACTGCCGTGCCTTGCCTTGCGTTACCCTTTCCTTGCCTTGCCGTGCATTGCCTAGCTTGCGTTGTCGTGCCTTAGCCTTGTTTCCCCTTGCCGTGCCGTGCCTTTTGTTTCACTTGCCTTGCATTGCTTTGCCTTGCCTTCCTTTCCTTCTGTTACGCTTTCCTTGCCGAGCCGTGCACTGCCAAGCCTTGCGTTGTCGTGCATTAGACTTGCCTCGACTGACCGTGCCTTGCCTTGCGTTAGCTTCTCCTTCCCTTGCCTTGCTTTGCCTAGCCTTGCGTTGTCGTGCATTAACCTTGCCTCGCCTGACATAGCCTTGCCTTGCGTTACCCTTTCCTTGCCTTGCCGTGCATTGCCTAGCCTTGCGTTGTCGTGCCTTAGACTTGCTTCCCCTTGCCGTGCCGTTCCTTCCGTTACTCTTGCCTTGCCATGCTTTCCCTTGCATTCCTTGCCTTCCGTTACTCTTTCCTTGCCTTGCCGTGCATTGCCTAGCGTGGCGTGGTCGTGCATTAGCCTTGCCTTGCCTGACCGTGCCTTGCCTTGCGTTACCCTTTCCTTGCTTTGCCGTGCATTGCCTAGCCGTGCGTTGTCGTGCCTTAGCCTTGTTTCACCTTGCCGTAGCCTTGCTTGCGTTGCCTTGCTTTGCCTTGCCTTCCTTGCCTTCCGTTACTCTTTGCTTGCCTTCCGTGCATTGCGTAGCCTTGCGTTGTCGTGCCGTAGCCTTTTTTTGACCTTGCCATAGCCTTGCTTGCGTTACCTTTCTTTGCCTTGCACTCCTTGCCTTCCGTTGCTCTTTGCTTGCCTTCCGTGCATTGCCTAGCCTTGCGTTTTCGTGCCTTAGCCTTGTCTCGCCTGACCCTGCCTTGCCTTCCGTTACCCTTTCCTTGCCTTTCCGTGCATTGCCTAGCTTGCGTTGTCGTGCCTTAGCCTTGTTTCCCCTTGCCGTGCCGTGCCTATTGTTACACTTGCCTTGCCTTGCTTTGCCTTGCCTTCCATTGCTTCCGTTACTCGTTCCTTGCCTAGCCGTGCACTGCCTAGCTTTGCGTTGTCGTGCCTTAGCCTTGCCTCGCCTGACAGAGCCTTGCCTTCCGTTACCCTTTCCTTGCCTGGCCCTGCATTGCCGAGGCGTGCGTTGCCGTGCCTTAGCCTTGTTTCCCCTTGCCGTGCCGTTCCTTCCGTTACCCTTGCCATGCCTTGCTTTCCCTTGCCTTCCTTGCCTTCCGTTACTCTTTGCTTTCCTTCCCTGCATTGCCTAGCCTTGCGTTGTCGTGCCTTAGCCTTGCCTCGCCTGACCGTGACTTCCCTTGCGTTACCCTTTCCTTGCCTTGCCGTGCATTGCGTAGACGTGCGTTGTTGTGCATTAGCCTTGCCTTGCCTCACCGTGCCTTGCCTTACGTTACCCTTTCCTTGCCTTGCCGTGCATTGCCTACCTTGCGTTGTCGTGCCTTACCCTTGTTTCCCCTTGCAGTGCCGTGCCTTTTGTTATACTTGCCTTGCCTTGCTTTGCCTTGCCTTCCTTTCCTTCTGTTACTCTTTCCTTACCTAGCCGTGCACTGCCTAGCCTTGCGTTGTCGTGCATTAGCCTTGCCTGGACTGACCGTGCCTTGCCTTGCGTTACCCTTTCCTTGCCTTGCCGTGCATTGCCTAGCTTGCGTTGTCGTGCCTTAGCCTTGTTTCCCCTTGCCGTGCCGTTCCTTCCCTTACCCTTGCGTTGCCTTGCTTTCCGTTGCCTTCCTTGCCTTCCGTTACTCTTTCATTGCCTTGCCGTGCATTGCCTAGCCTTGCGTTGTCGTGCATTAGCCTTGCCTTGCCTGACCGTGCCTTGCCTTGCGTTAGCCTTTCCTTGTCTTGCCGTGCATTGCCTAGCTTGCGTTGTCATACCTTAGCCCTGTTTCCCCTGGCCGTGCCGTTCCTGCCCTTACCCTTAACTTGCCTTGCTTTCCCTTGCCTTCCTTGCCTTCCGTTACTCTTTGCTTACCTTCCGTGCATTGCCTAGCCTTGCGTTGTCGTGCATTAGCCGTGCCTCGCCTGACAGTGCCTTGCCTTGCGTTACCCTTTCCTTGCCTTGCCGTGCATTGCCTAGCCGTGCGTTGTCGTGCATTAGCCTTGCCTTGCCTCACCGTGCCTTGCCTTGCGTTACCCTTTCCTTGCCTTGTGGTGCATTGCCTAGCTTGCTTTGTCGTGCCTTACCCTTGTTTCCCCTTGCCGTGCCGTGCCTTTTGTTTCACATGCCTTGCATTGCTTTGCCTTGCCTTCCTTTCCTTCTGTTACGCTTTCCTTGCCTAGCCGTGCACTGCCAAGCCTTGCGTTGTCGTGCATTAGCCTTGCCTCGACTGCCCGTGCCTTGCCTTGCGTTACCCTTTCCTTGCCTTGCCGTGCACTGCCTAGCTTGCGTTGTCGTGCCTTAGACTTGTTTCCCCTTGCCGTGCCGTGCCTTTTGTTTCACTTGCCTTGCATTGCTTTGCCTTGCATTCCTTTCCTTCTGTTACGCTTTCCTTGCCTAGCCGTGCACTGCCAAGCCTTGCGTTGTCATGCATTAGACTTGCCTCGACTGACCGTGCCTTGCCTTGCGTTAGCTTCTCCTTCCCTTGCCTTGCTTTGCCTAGCCTTGCGTTGTCGTGCATTAGCCTTACCTTGCCTGACCGTGCCTTGCCTTGCGTTACCCTTTCCTTGCTTTCCCGTGCATTGCCTAGCCGTGCGTTGTCGTGCCTTAGCCTTGTTTCACCTTGCCGTAGCCTTGCTTGCGTTGCCTTGCTTTGCCTTGCCTTCCTTGCCTTCCGTTACTCTTTCCTTGCCTTGCCGTGCATTGCCTAGCCTTGCGTTGTCGTGCATTAGCCTTACCTTGCCTGACTGTGCCTTGCCTTGCGTTACCCTTTCCTTGCCTTCCGTGCATTGCGTAGCCTTGCGTTGTCGTGCCGTAGCCTTTTTTTGACCTTGCCATAGCCTTGCTTGCGTTACCTTGCTTTGCCTTGCACTCCTTGCCTTCCGTTACTCTTTGCTTGCCTTCCGTGCATTGCCTAGCCTTGCGTTTTCGTGCCTTAGCCTTGTCTCGCCTGACCCTGCCTTGCCTTGCGTTACTCTTTCCTTGCCTAGCCGTGCACTGCCTATCTTGCGTTGTCGTGCCTTAGCCTTGTTTCCCCTTGCCGTGCCGTGCCTATTGTTACACTTGCCTTGCCTTGCTTTGCCTTGCCTTCCTTTCCTTCTGTTACTCTTTGCTTGCCTTACCTGCATTGCCTAGCCTTGCGTTGTCGTGCCTTAGCCTTGCCTCGCCTGACCGTGACTTCCCTTGCGTTACCCTTTCCTTGGCTTGCCGTGCATTGCGTAGACGTGCGTTGTTGTGCATTAGCCTTCCCTTGCCTCACGGTGCCTTGCCTTGCGTTACCCTTTCCTTGCCTTGCCGTGCATTGCCTACCTTGCGTTGTCATGCCTTACCCTTGTTTCCCCTTGCCGTGCCGTGCCTTTTGTTATACTTGTCTTGCCTTGCTTTGCCTTGCCTTCCTTTCCTTCTGTTACTCTTTCCTTGCCTAGCCGTGCACTGCCTAGCCTTGAGTTGTCGTTCATTAGCCTTGCCTCGACTGACCGTGCCTTGCCTTGCGATACCCTTTCCTTGCCTTGCCGTGCATTGCCTAGCTTGCGTTGTCGTGCCTTAGCCTTGTTTCCCCTTGCCGTGCCGTTCCTTCCCTTACCCTTGCCTTGCCTTGCTTTCCCTTGCATTCCTTGGCTTCCGTTACTCTTTCCTTGCCTTGCCGTGCATTGCCTAGCCTTGCGTTGTCGTGCATTAGCCTTGCCTTGCCTGACCGTGCCTTGCCTTGCGTTACCCTTTCCTTGCCTTGCCGTGCATTGCCTAGCCGTGCGTTGTCGTGCATTAGCCTTGCCTTGCCTCACCGTGCCTTGCCTTGCGTTACCCTTTCCTTGCCTTGCCGTGCATTGCCTAGCTTGCGTTGTCGTGCCTTAGCCTTGTTTCCCCTTGGCGTGCCGTGCCTTTTGTTTCACTTGCCTTGCATTGCTTTGCCTTGCCTTCCTTTCCTTCTGTTACGCTTTCCTTGCCTAGCCGTGCACTTCCAAGCCTTGCGTTGTCGTGCATTAGACTTGCCTCGACTGACCGTGCCTTGCCTTGCGTTAGCTTCTCCTTCCCTTGCCTTGCTTTGCCTAGCCTTGCGTTGTCGTGGATTATCCTTGCCTCGCCTGACAGTGCCTTGCCTTGCGTTACCATTTCCTTGCCTTGCCGTGCATTGCCTAGCCTTGCGTTGTCGTGCCTTAGCCTTGCTTCCCCTTGCCGTGCCGTTCCTTTCGTTACTCTTGCCTTGCCTTGCTTTCCCTTGCATTCCTTGCCTTCCGTTACTCTTTCCTTGCCTTGCCGTGCATTGCCTAGCCTTGCGTTGTCCTGCATTAGCCTTACCTTGCCTGACCGTGCCTTGCCTTGCGTTACCCTTTCCTTGCTTTGCCGTGCATTGCCTAGCCGTGTGTTGTCGTGCCTTAGCCTTGTTTCACCTTGCCGTAGCCTTGCTTGCGTTGCCTTGCTTTGCCTTGCCTTCCTTGCCTTCCGTTACTCTTTGCTTGCCTTCCGTGCATTGCGTAGCCTGGCGTTGTCGTGCCGTAGCCTTTTTTTGACCTTGCCATAGCCTTGCTTGCGTTACCTTTCTTTGCCTTGCACTCCTTGCCTTCCGTTGCTCTTTGCTTGCCTTCCGTGCATGGCCTAGCCTTGCGTTTTCGTGCCTTAGCCTTGTTTCCCCTTGCCGTGCCGTGCCTATTGTTACACTTGCCTTGCCTTGCTTTGCCTTGCCTTCCATTCCTTCCGTTACTCGTTCCTTGCCTAGCCGTGCACTGCCTAGCTTTGCGTTGTCGTGCCTTAGCCTTGCCTCGCCTGACAGAGCCTTGCCTTGCGTTACCCTTTCCTTGCCTGGCCCTGCATTGCCTAGCCGTGCGTTGCCGTGCCTTAGCCTTGTTTCCCCTTGCCGTGCCGTTCCTTCCGTTACCCTTGCCATGCCTTGCTTTCCCTTGCCTTCCTTGCCTTCCGTTACTCTTTGCTTGCCTTCCCTGCATTGCCTAGCCTTGCGTTGTCGTGCCTTAGCCTTGCCTCGCCTGACCGTGACTTCCCTTGCGTTACCCTTTCCTTGCCTTGCCGTGCATTGCGTAGACGTGCGTTGTTGTGCATTAGCCTTGCCTTGCCTCACCGTGCCTTGCCTTGCGTTACCCTTTCCTTGCCTTGCCGTGCATTGCCTACCTTGCGTTGTCATGCCTTACCCTTGTTTCCCCTTGCCGTGCCGTGCCTTTTGTTATACTTGTCTTGCCTTGCTTTGCCTTGCCTTCCTTTCCTTCTGTTACTCTTTCCTTGCCTAGCCGTGCACTGCCTAGCCTTGCGTTGTCGTGCATTAGCCTTGCCTCGACTGACCGTGCCTTGCCTTGCGATACCCTTTCCTTGCCTTGCCGTGCATTGCCTAGCTTGCGTTGTCGTGCATTAGCCTTGTTTCCCCTTGCCGTGCCGTTCCTTCCCTTACCCTTGCCTTGCCTTGCTTTCCCTTGCATTCCTTGGCTTCCGTTACTCTTTCCTTGCCTTGCCGTGCATTGCCTAGCCTTGCGTTGTCGTGCATTAGCCTTGCCTTGCCTGACCGTGCCTTGCCTTGCGTTACCCTTTCCTTGCCTTGCCGTGCATTGCCTAGCTTGCGTTGTCATGCCTTAGCCCTGTTTCCCCTGGCCGTGCCGTTCCTTCCATTACCCTTAACTTGCATTGCTTTCCCTTGCCTTCCTTGCCTTCCATTACTCTTTGCTTACCTTCCGTGCATTGCCTAGCCTTGCGTTGTCGTGCATTAGCCTTGCCTCGCCTGACAGTGCCTTGCCTTGCGTTACCCTTTCCTTGCCTTGCCGTGCATTGCCTAGCCATGCGTTGTCGTGCATTAGCCTTGCCTTGCCTCACCGTGCCTTGCCTTGCGTTACCCTTTCCTTGCCTTGCCGTGCATTGCCTAGCTTGCGTTGTCGTGCCTTAGCCTTGTTTCCCCTTGCCGTGCCGTGCCTTTTGTTTCACTTGCCTTGCATTGCTTTGCCTTGCCTTCCTTTCCTTCTGTTACGCTTTCCTTGCCTAGCCGTGCACTTCCAAGCCTTGCGTTGTCGTGCATTAGACTTGCCTCGACTGACCGTGCCTTGCCTTGCGTTAGCTTCTCCTTCCCTTGCCTTGCTTTGCCTAGCCTTGCGTTGTCGTGCATTAGCCTTGCCTCGCCTGACAGTGCCTTGCCTTGCGTTACCATTTCCTTGCCTTGCCGTGCATTGCCTAGCCTTGCGTTGTCGTGCCTTAGCCTTGCTTCCCCTTGCCGTGCCGTTCCTTTCGTTACTCTTGCCTTGCCTTGCTTTCCCTTGCATTCCTTGCCTTCCGTTACTCTTTCCTTGCCTTTCCGTGCATTGCCTAGCCTTGCGTTGTCCTGCATTAGCCTTACCTTGCCTGACCGTGCCTTGCCTTGCGTTACCCTTTCCTTGCTTTGCCGTGCATTGCCTAGCCGTGCGTTGTCGTGCCTTAGCCTTGTTTCACCTTGCCGTAGCCTTGCTTGCGTTGCCTTGCTTTGCCTTGCCTTCCTTGCCTTCCGTTACTCTTTGCTTGCCTTCCGTGCATTGCGTAGCCTTGCGTTGTCGTGCCGTAGCTTTTTTTTGACCTTGCCATAGCCTTGCTTGCGTTACCTTTCTTTGCCTTGCACTCCTTGCCTTCCGTTGCTCTTTGCTTGCCTTCCGTGCATGGCCTAGCCTTGCGTTTTCGTGCCTTAGCCTTGTTTCCCCTTGCCGTGCCGTGCCTATTGTTACACTTGCCTTGCCTTGCTTTGCCTTGCCTTCCATTGCTTCCGTTACTCGTTCCTTGCCTAGCCGTGCACTGCCTAGCTTTGCGTTGTCGTGCCTTAGCCTTGCCTCGCCTGACAGAGCCTTGCCTTCCGTTACCCTTTCCTTGCCTGGCCCTGCATTGCCTAGCCGTGCGTTGCCGTGCCTTAGCCTTGTTTCCCCTTACCGTGCCGTTCCTTCCGTTACCCTTGCCATGCCTTGCTTTCCCTTGCCTTCCTTGCCTACCGTTACTCTTTGCTTGCCTTCCCTGCATTGCCTAGCCTTGCGTTGTCGTGCCTTAGCCTTGCCTCGCCTGACCGTGACTTCCCTTGCGTTACCCTTTCCTTGCCTTGCCGTGCATTGCGTAGACGTGCGTTGTTGTGCATTAGCCTTGCCTTGCCTCACCGTGCCTTGCCTTACGTTACCCTTTCCTTGCCTTGCCGTGCATTGCCTACCTTGCGTTGTCGTGCCTTACCCTTGTTTCCCCTTGCAGTGCCGTGCCTTTTGTTATACTTGCCTTGCCTTGCTTTGCCTTGCCTTCCTTTCCTTCTGTTACACTTTCCTTGCCTAGCCGTGCACTGCCTAGCCTTGCGTTGTCGTGCATTAGCCTTGCCTGGACTGACCGTGCCTTGCCTTGCGTTACCCTTTACTTGCCTTGCCGTGCATTGCCTAGCTTGCGTTGTCGTGCCTTAGCCTTGTTTCCCCTTGCCGTGCAGTTCCTTCCCTTACCCTTGCGTTGCCTTGCTTTCCGTTGCCTTCCTTGCCTTCCGTTACTCTTTCATTGCCTTGCCGTGCATTGCCTAGCCTTGCGTTGTCGTGCATTAGCCTTGCCTTGCCTGACCGTGCCTTGCCTTGCGTTAGCCTTTCCTTGCCTTGCCGTGCATTGCCTAGCTTGCGTTGTCATACCTTAGCCCTGTTTCCCCTGGCCGTGCCGTTCCTTCCCTTACCCTTAACTTGCCTTGCTTTCCCTTGCCTTCCTTGCCTTCCGTTACTCTTTGCTTACCTTCCGTGCATTGCCTAGCCTTGCGTTGTCGTGCATTAGCCTTGCCTCGCCTGACAGTGCCTTGCCTTGCGTTACCCTTTCCTTGCCTTGCCGTGCATTGCCTAGCCGTGCGTTGTCGTGCATTAGCCTTGCCTTGCCTCACCGTGCCTTGCCTTGCGTTACCCTTTCCTTGCCTTGTGGTGCATTGCCTAGCTTGCGTTGTCGTGCCTTACCCTTGTTTCCCCTTGCCGTGCCGTGCCTTTTGTTTCACATGCCTTGCATTGCTTTGCCTTGCCTTCCTTTCCTTCTGTTACGCTTTCCTTGCCTAGCCGTGCACTGCCAAGCCTTGCGTTGTCGTGCATTAGCCTTGCCTCGACTGACCGTGCCTTGCCTTGCGTTACCCTTTCCTTGCCTTGCCGTGCATTGCCTAGCTTGCGTTGTCGTGCCTTAGCCTTGTTTCCCCTTGCCGTGCCGTGCCTTTTGTTTCACTTGCCTTGCATTGCTTTGCCTTGCATTCCTTTCCTTCTGTTACGCTTTCCTTGCCTAGCCGTGCACTGCCAAGCCTTGCGTTGTCATGCATTAGACTTGCCTCGACTGACCGTGCCTTGCCTTGCGTTAGCTTCTCCTTCCCTTGCCTTGCTTTGCCTAGCCTTGCGTTGTCGTGCATTAGCCTTGCCTCGCCTGACAGTGCCTTGCCTTGCGTTACCCTTTCCTTGCCTTGCCGTGCATTGCCTAGCTTGCGTTGTCGTTCCTTAGCCTTGTCTCTCCTTGCCGTGCCGTGCCTTTTGTTACACTTGCCTTGCCTTGCTTTGCCTTGCCTTCCTTTCCTTCTGTTACTCTTTCCTTGCCTAGCCGTGCACTGCCTAGCTTGCGTTGTCGTGCCTTAGCCTTGTTTCCCCTTGCCGTGCCGTGCCTATTGTTACACTTGCCTTGCCTTGCTTTGCCTTGCCTTCCTTTCCTTCTGTTACTCTTTCCTTGCCTTTCCGTGCATTGCCTAGCTTGCGTTGTCGTGCCTTAGCCTTGTTTCCCCTTGCCGTGCCGTGCCTATTGTTACATTTGCCTTGCCTTGCTTTGCCTTGCCTTCCATTCCTTCCGTTACTCGTTCCTTGCCTAGCCGTGCACTGCCTAGCTTTGCGTTGTCGTGCCTTAGCCTTGCCTCGCCTGACAGAGCCTTGCCTTGCGTTACCCTTTCCTTGCCTGGCCCTGCGTTGCCTAGCCGTGCGTTGCCGTGCCTTAGCCTTGTTTCCCCTTGCCGTGCCGTTCCTTCCGTTACCCTTGCCATGCCTTGCTTTCCCTTGCCTTCCTTGCCTTCCGTTACTCTTTGCTTGCCTTCCCTGCATTGCCTAGCCTTGCGTTGTCGTGCCTTAGCCTTGCCTCGCCTGACCGTGACTTCCCTTGCGTTACCCTTTCCTTGCCTTGCCGTGCATTGCGTAGACGTGCGTTGTTGTGCATTAGCCTTGCCTTGCCTCACCGTGCCTTGCCTTGCGTTACCCTTTCCTTGCCTTGCCGTGCATTGCCTACCTTGCGTTGTCATGCCTTACCCTTGTTTCCCCTTGCCGTGCCGTGCCTTTTGTTATACTTGTCTTGCCTTGCTTTGCCTTGCCTTCCTTTCCTTCTGTTACTCTTTCCTTGCCTAGCCGTACACTGCCTAGCCTTGCGTTGTCGTGCATTAGCCTTGCCTCGACTGACCGTGCCTTGCCTTGCGTTAGCTTCTCCTTCCCTTGCCTTGCTTTGCCTAGCCTTGCGTTGTCGTGCATTAGCCTTGCCTCGCTTGACAGTGCCTTGCCTTGCGTTACCCTTTCCTTGCCTTGCCGTGCATTGCCTAGCTTGCGTTGTCATGCCTTAGCCCTGTTTCCCTTTGGCCGTGCCGTTCCTTCCCTTACCCTTAACTTGCCTTGCTTTCCCTTGCCTTCCTTGCCTTCCGTTACTCTTTGCTTACCTTCCGTGCATTGCCTAGCCTTGCGTTGTCGTGCATTAGCCTTGCCTCGCCTGACAGTGCCTTGCCTTGCGTTACCCTTTCCTTGCCTTGCCGTGCATTGCCTAGCCGTGCGTTGTCGTGCATTAGCCTTGCCTTGCCTCACCGTGCCTTGCCTTGCGTTACCCTTTCCTTGCCTTGCCGTGCATTGCCTAGCTTGCGTTGTCGTGCCTTACCCTTGTTTCCCCTTGCCGTGCCGTGCCTTTTGTTTCACATGCCTTGCATTGCTTTGCCTTGCCTTCCTTTACTTCTGTTACGCTTTCCTTGCCTAGGCGTGCACTGCCAAGCCTTGCGTTGTCGTGAATTAGCCTTGCCTCGACTGACCGTGCCTTTCCTTGCGTTACCCTTTCCTTGCCTTGCCGTGCATTGCCTAGCTTCCGTTGTCGTGCCTTACCCTTGTTTCCCCTTGCCGTGCCGTGCCTTTTGTTTCACTTGCCTTGCATTGCTTTGCCTTGCCTTCCTTT